>NC_067404.1:82733838-82998838 GCF_016432865.1 Antechinus flavipes
TTTCCATGTGAGATGGCATCCCCAGGACACCAGGACACAACTGGGAAATGAGAAGGCGGCTGGCAAACTGTCACGCTGGTTGCTAAGGCTGAAAACGGCAAGGAACAGTAGATGAGATGAGCTCCCAGGAATCAGCACAAAGTTTACCTCGTCATCAATTTTCATCTGAAAATCTTCTTCGTTCTCTTCTTCAGGAGCAAAGAAAGATTTTTCCCCATAACCAGCATCCTGGAGAGGAAAACAAGTGTGGACAAGTCATCCAACAAGCATTCTATATCCTTGAAGCAGAAAGGTGGCCATGCCAGCCTAAACATCTCAGGGGACAGAGCCAAAATGGCCTCCGTGGTTTCCCAAGCACTTATTACAGGCCAGCTAAAGTCAACAGATGCTCAAGGTCCACAGTGAAGAGTCATCACTTCCTGGACATCACCATCCCAGTCTTAACTGAATTCAGTTCCTCAAAACCAAAGTCCTATTAGGTAAGAAGCCAGCTCAAGACACCTGGTCCTTGCCTACTTGGGAAGGAAAAGAACCAGAAACCTATCCTGGGTTTCTTCACACCGCACCTACGGCGCTTTGGCTTGCCTGATGGATGCTGGGAACAGCCCACGGGTGACTTCACTGCTCACATAGCCGCCTTATCACCACCATCACTAAGGAGATGTCAATCACCCCTCAAGTGGATAAAACAAACCTTTTTCAGATCAAAGAAACCTTCCCAATGTCTCAGAACACAGGAAGTACCTCATCCGTTCAGAACCTTTTCTGGCCAAAAAAACAGGCAGCATCCCCCATTCCACCCCTGAAGTTTTCCTCAAAAGCTGAAAGGGAAGCCCAACCCAGCGGTAGCTACAAGGAAGGAGAAGGTAGGGGAGGTACCTTCAAGCGCTGCTCTGCAGCTATCATGCTATAATAAGCACAGCACTGCTCTGGAGACACCATAGCTCTGATCTCTTCTTCGGTGGGTAAACGGAAATCAGTCTTCAGCACCCACCAGTTTGAGTCCATCCCTGGAAAAAACTCAGGATGAAATCTGACCTTAGATCATACATGCAAAATCTCCAGCAGGATAGCCGAGAGCCATAGAGTGCGCCTCGGACGAGGACTTCAAGGAAAGGGATGTTACCGGCACAGATGCCGCCACCCCCCCCCCCCCTTACCTGTGCGCTTGAAGTCGGCACAGAGCTTTAATCTCTTCCGGATGCTGCTTTCTGAGTGGGAAGGGAAAGCTTTTTTGATATCCTCCATACGGATCCTTCGGGGACGGTCTCTACTCTTCCAGAATAAGCGGTAAATGAAAACCTGTCGGTCAGAGCACAGACGAACGAACGAACCAATAAACGATCAAATGATCTCTTTGATGAATCTCCCGGGGTTCAGGAGGAAGGCAAGAAGCACCTGCCTCCTCTGAGCCCAGTCCCTTTCTGATCCATTCCCCTAAATCAGACCTGCAGAAAGTCTCGGATGTGGGTGTTGGCCCGTTTGGAATTGGGACCAGGAACTTCAAACAATGGGCACTGCTGGCCAACGACAAAGATATCGACCAGCTCCCGAATATAGTAACCCTGACGTGTCCGAATAATTAAGAAGTCTGTCTCTGGCATCTTATGCAGATAAATTGGAGCTCGAAAAAGGTTGTTCTCAAATGCCTATTAGAAAGAATAAAGGAATGAGAAATGAGACCCAGAGAAGCACTTGAGGAGGAGCCTGGCCAGAGAAGAAGCTAACCAATTGTCTTTGTTCTCTGGTCTTGCTGATGTCTAAACTGTCTCTAACACCAATAAAATCCCAGAATGCCAAGAGAATAGAGAGGTACACACAGTTCATGCTTAGTAGTTTACCTCAGCAAAGAAGCTCAACTATCACCTGTGTGATAAACCTACCCCTTAGGGAAAGAGATGCACAAGGAAGCAAGCTACACTGAGATCAACTATCCCTGGAAGCCTAGGACCTTCAAAATGGCTTTTAAGAACTACTAAAGGGGAAAGCTGTTTAGCATATCATTGTGAGGGAAAAAAGCATGAAAGAGGAAATTAAACACAAAGCAGAAAGGGGATGCCACAGTCTGAAGAAGGCGGTAAATGCTGGAAGTATACACAGAGATGAAGGGAGGGACCGGCCTCGATGGGGTGAGAAAAAGAGTCAAGGACCAGCAGTGAGCCAGGAAATAGGTTGTAGTGGCAAGACAAAGCTAAGCCCACATTAGAAGGCCCAAAAAACACAAGAAATGGCCAGTACGTTCAGGAGAAACGGTGAGACAAGGTTGGTGAGCACAGCGGGCCCCTGCAGTAGGGAGCACAAAGGGCTGCCTTAGAGAAAGCTTATACATGCTTTGCAAATAGCCAAAGGTGGTCCGTAGGACTGGAGGCTGCAGATGGCACAGTTCAGGCGTGTTCGTTATTCCATAGTGACCATGACCAACATGCCAAGTTTCAATTTTCTACATGTGGCAAATGCACAGTGGGGAGGGGGGGCGGGAAGGAAGAGGGATGAGGATGGGGGGGATTAGCCAAGACAAATTTATAACTCCAGGTTGACTTCTCTGTGCCACCCAGATGTTTCTGAACTCCCTCTCCTCACCTATGCTTGGGGAAAAAAGAAATTCACTTTCATCTTAACTCAGAACATGATATTTAGGAAGAAAAATTTTACCCTCTTAAAAAAAAAAAAATCAAGATACTATATCTTGTATATATATTACAGGAAGATATATATTCCTGATACAAACCAAAGTTTATTTCTATCATCCAATCCAGTGTTGGCTACCCAGGAAAATTAGAAACTTAGAGGTTCATTAGGTTGCCCTGATGACCCCATTCATATTCTCCCATGACTGACCTTTCCTGCCCTGACTTGGGGCCATCTATTCTTTCCTTTACACAGAGGGGACAGGGTGAAGAATGGGAAGGGGAGGGAATTCCTCACCTGTAAAAGCTGACCAGGATGGAGAGAGCCCAGGAACGGAGACGTGTGGCAATATACCGTTTCTCCATACTTACAATCGGGGGCTCCAGGATCCTTTCCAGGTTTCTAGGAAGAAAACAGACCCAGGCAGTGTGAGCAAACATAGACAGCATCCCTCCTGAGTGAGCACAGAACCACACCGAGCCTCACAGGGATATGGTGAAGTACACATACACACAAAACCCACACACAGTTCTGTCCCCAAAGGAGCTCATGGGCTCAAGGAAGAGAGGAGGAACACAAATCTATGGTTACATCATCACAACATGTAATGACAACAGGCAGATCCCCTAAACAAACTCACCCGTTTATAATAGTTTTTTATCTTGGTTGCCATGCCGACCTGCATCATCAAGGGACCATTTTCCTCACTATACTCGGCAAGAATCAGATCCCCATCTTTGCCTGTCAGGTCCTGGGGCGTGCGCATGAAAAACATCTCCCCACCACCTGAGGCCTGGCGTTCTTGTTCTCTCATCTGCCCGACACAGAGAAAACACAGGCCACGTCAGAGCACAGGACTGAGACCAGAACGCACTTCACCAAAAGTCAGAGGCACACCATCCTGGCCCCGCCATGGTCGCCTCAACCCTGCTCCTGTACACCTTCCCTCCCTCCCCCCAGAAAGGCTTTACTTTGGCTTTCTTCTTGATGTGTTTCAGCAAGGGCTGGACGGCGTGGGGACCTGGCTGAGACAGGGCCCCAAAGGAGTACTTCTTCAGAGGAGGCCGGTGAAACTGACGGAGTTTGACAGGGCCCATGTGGGTGGGAAAGAAGGGCTGCCGAAGCTCCACCGCAGGGATTGAATGCTGGAAGAGGCAACACACAGCCTCTGACTGGAGAACTGATCCAGCACCATGAGGCAGTCCCAAAAGACTGTCTGAGGAGCCACCTCTCCCTCCCTCCATATAAAGTTGCTCTTACCTGGATGATGTTTCCTCCAAAGGTACCTCGAAGGCCCTGTTGCTTGGGATAGTAAAACTCATCGTTGGACAGGTTCCAAGGGTCCTTCACCTCCGGCTGGGACATGTTCTGATCACACAGCAGCAAATGGACATCACTCAGAGAGCTCCTCAAATGCCCAAAGATCCCCACACCCAATCCCCCAAACCTCCTCACAGACCTGCTGGGGCTCTTCCTTAATAACTCCGGTTTTCCCCAAGAGAATTCGACTCTTCTTTAGAGAAGATTCCTTCTTACTCTCCTTCGAAGGGGAATTCGATGTTGTCTCTTCCTTTTCATCAGGTATTTCTGACAATCAAACAAAGATGACTCAGGAACAGCCTCCAGGGAGATGGAGCTCCCTTACTGAGAGTTCTCTGTAGTTCTAAGGGCCAGCCCCAGGAAAACACTGAATTCTCCCTCTCCCTTCCCCACCCCTCCGCTCCTCCCCGCCCTGCCTTCTGTTTACAGATGAGGAAACAGGTTCAGATAAGCAGAATGGCTGAACAGAAAATCACCTCTATGGTTTAAGGAAAACCAGAAGTATTTTTCTGTGTTCCCTTACTGGGCTGATAAGCAGGCAGGGAGTCCTTCCCAGATTATGGAGAGCAGCCCTCTGTACACACCAAATGTTGACTGAATGATCTTTGATTTCCTTCCAGAAAATCCCTCATTACCCTTAACCAACCAACCAGATATTCTCTGTCCGTCCATATGTGTGTGTGTGTGTGTGTGTAGACACATATTTTGTGTGTGTATACATATGATCTTACATAAAAAGATTTTCTATAACACATAAAATTATATGAATACACGTTTTGCCACTACTCAAATACTTGATGTTCTCTCAAAACTACCCTCGAAAAACTAGGAACCATCCAGCAGACACGGTGGCAATTGTCGCCACTCCCCAGCTCACCTCTTTCTCTTTTTATTTTTGCAAGGCAATTGGGGTTAAGTGACTTGCCCAGATTCATACAGCTAGTAAGTGTTAAGTGGCTGAGGCTGGATTTCAATTCAAGTCCCCTCTCCCCAACTCCAGGGCCAGCATTCTACCCACTGTGCCATCTAGCCATCCCTACTCTTTCTTCCAAGTACATCTGTGGTTGCCTCATCCAGGAAACCAGCCTGCAGCAAAGCAGGAAGGACTTCTCCCTGTACCTCTTCTCCTCCTCTCCTCCCCTCCAGCACACCTTGGGCCTTTCCTGCCCTCAGATTCTGTAAGTCAGCTACCCAGATGGGGAGAAGAACACTGGTCGTGGCCACGGCCATACCTAGTATGAGATTCTCATCATTTGGATCAAGTGTCAGGACGGGAGGCTCCAAGATCCGAGGCATAGCCAGGGCATCCCAGATGATGTTGTCCTCCCAGCGGCCATAAACCAGTTCTTCATTGTCAATCGGGAAGATGGAGTACCAAGGTTTGTCATCATCCAGAGTGGCAGTAAAACCTATTCAAGATGGGAGAGGGGGATCCTTAATAGTGGGCAAGTGAGGGATGGGCAAATGCTCATTCCATCATGACTAAGGAGAGATGGAAAAAGCCAATTGTGCCGGGAGAGTTATCTAGCTGTCTGCCTGAGAAGAAATAAACACATCTCAGGTTTGGTGAACATAGCATTTT
Source organism: Antechinus flavipes (assembly GCF_016432865.1). Lineage (NCBI taxonomy): Eukaryota > Metazoa > Chordata > Mammalia > Dasyuromorphia > Dasyuridae > Antechinus > Antechinus flavipes. The sequence goes on from NC_067404.1 coordinate 82,739,369, forward strand.
TCACTTTTTATTTCCCTGCGAGCAGTTTGAAAAAAGATGACGTACTCATCACAAAGTGCTCAAACTCCAGAAAGATTTCTCCAAGTTCAGGAACAGACTTCCAGCTCAATATTTCATGAGACAGTAAAGCCTCCCCAGCTGGTGAGCACAGAAACATCCCTGGGTGTCCAATCCCACCTCTCACTCCCCTGCCTTTGCTCCCCCCAATCTCACAGAGTCTGTCCCCCTCCCACCTTGCTGAGCATTGTATGCCATGGCATTCCTGGTCATGCTAGAGGGCAGCCAGCCGGCAAGGCTGGCCCGCTGAGGCTTTGTCCCCTTGTGCTTGATGTCTTCCCCATCCCAGATGATGTCATCTTCCCAATGGAGTTGGGTAACCATCAAAAAGTTCTCGTCAGCCAGAAGATCCCCTCCTTCCTCCAAAGTGCCCGAATCCTGCATTAGTAGAGAAGACATCATGACGCTGGGACCTGAGACCAAAGGTGTGGGCAAAGTAACCACCCTGCCTTCAGGATCCATGTTGTGAGAGAGCATGCTCACAAGATACCCACGAGTTAAGGACACTCAATTTCTAAAGCTGGTTGAAAAGGAAAACAGAAGTGAGCAGAAGAAGAGTGAAACTTCTCTTTCCCCGGTCTCCTCCCAACAGCAAGTCAAACAAAGCACTCGTCTCTCCTTGGCCACGGATTCCCGGTCAATGGCCCGAGAGAGACTAACTCAACCACTAGATGAATTCCTATTACCTACCGCTGACTAGGTAAGTGGCCAAAGAAGGCCCAATGTGAGCCACGTTTTCAAGCCTGTCCCTTTGTCCCCCCCCACTTCAAAGAACCTCACCTTCTCCGCCATCTTTGGCTCTGGAGACGGCTGCTCTTCGGCAGTTTTGAGTTTGAAGCCATAGTCAAACCCGCTGCCATCTTCAGGGACACCCAACATGTCATACCACAAGCGGGCAGGGCCATAGCGCCACTCCGCTACCTTTGGCTTGGTATCTGTAACTTTGTCTATGTCTCCAGCTGACTGAGAAAACTTAGACTCCACAGGAGCCATCATCGTGATCTACAGTAGAACAGGGAAAGAGACAGAGGCCCATCTTTTGTTGAGCTTCAAAGCACCAAGTTCTATACGGGCGATGTCTTTTATGGATTAAGACAAAGAACCCCAGACTTCCTGTTGCTGCTGAGGCAATAGTCATAATGAAATGACTTTCAAGAATCCCAAGGAGAGTTTGAGCAAAAGATATCCTTGCCTGAGGGTAAGGATGGAAGAAGCCATGGAATGATGTTACCAAGAGCATCTTACCTACTCTTCAAGACTCATCAGACCTTGAGTCAAGATTTGCCCTCCCTCTATCATATTTCTCATATCATCAGCTGGAGAAGTCTGTAACACCAAACCAGGATTCTCCACTGACAACTGTCAGGAACCTTAGCCCACTGGGATGACTGGCCTCTACTGTGCCTACCTCATCGTCTGAAAGACACTGCTCTGGAGGGGGAGGGGGAGCAAATTCATAGGACCACAGCGATGATTTCCTCTCCATCTCGGAGTCCCCTGAGCACTCGCTGTCTTGAAGCTGATCATCGGGGGTTACTTCTCGATATTTTCTCTTCCTTTTCCTGCGAGCACTCCGCCAAACAGATGGAACGTTCTTCCCTGGGCCAAAGAGACGAAGGAAGCGCAACACCTAGAATAGAAGGAAGGTTGCTGCCTGATTCCAGGGCCGCTGTGCTACCCGCCGCACAGGCCAGCTGCCCCAGCAGCAGAGTCTCAAAGTCCGAGACCGAAACAGAAGTTTGTTGGGTACAAGATAGTACCAAGGTTTTACAAAGCCACAGGGGAAGAAGTCTGGGTTACTAACTGCTAGTCTGGTCTACCTACAAATGGAAGGCCAAACAATCACACCACCCACTGCTATCACTGCTTTTCACAATAAGTAGTGCTTAAAGTCATTTCTCCCATCAGCCTATCCAGGTTCAACCACCCAGGAAGGAATTCAAAGAGAGCCCTGCTATTCCAGAAACACTCCCCCTCAATTCCCACAGAACACAGACCACATGTAGCCCAAGATACAAAAACTCTTAGATTATTGCCATTCTTGATCCAACGTCATGCACAGAGCTCTGCACCAGACCAAGGTTCGCCACACACTGAGCCACCCAACAGTATAGGGCCTCGGTTCCAAAGGTTGCATTTACAACAGCTGGCTTATTTTAGTCCCCCTCATCCAACTCAAATGCTACTTTCATGAAGCCTTCCTTGTTTCTCCTGGATCAGTAATGACCCTTCCCTTTGCACCCCCCACCCTCCCCACGTCCAGCACTGATCTATCCCCTCTCTAATGCATGTACTATGCAAACTTGGGGACTCTACCTATCTATCTTTGTAGCCCTTCCAGAGCACATGAAAGAACAACAGTGGAGGGGAGCAGAATGAGTCCTGGATTTGTGATCAGGAGGCCTGAGTGAGTGCGAGTGTTGGCTCTGACACTTCCTAGCTCCAATTGATTCACCAGGGTTAACCAGTTATGCTCCTTCCCACTTCAGAGCAAGGAACAATTAAAGCACCATCCAAACTGGAGCAATTATAAGTTAGGTCACATTACATATCATGACACTCCTGATAACGTATCATAGTTTTGTTTTTTTTTAAATTCTCCAACACTTAAGCTTCATGATCTACAAAGAGGTAGGCAAAGAAATGCTTTGGGAGGGGATTTTTCATTGGTTTCCATTCATTCCTTGGGAGGCAAATACATGATCTTCTTTTCCATGGCCTATGTGCTCAACTAAGCCTGAGCTTGCCTTCCTTTCCCTTCTCTTTCCACCTTCATATCACAGGCCTCCCAAAATATAAAAAACCCACCATACCTTGCCTGGTCGAAACTCGGGAAAAAGCTCCGTGACACTAGGTAATACTTTTGTGGCATCACGCTGCATGATGCCAGCCAGAGGTAGAGTGAGCGTGCCCTCCAGCTCCGCCTGCCTCGATTCTTGCGGACCCATATCAGAATCGGAGTCAGAAGAACTGCTGAAGTCTATCTTCTCTGAGGTCATGGAGGAAGAGGCAATAATAGAAGGCAGAATGATGCCGTCTCCATCCTCTGATATTGCTGCAACAAGAGAAAGAAGCATACTTGTCATTTAAAGCAAGGTGAGGTCCAAGCCCCACTTCAGCTGAGGCATCACTCGCAGACAGAATCCCCAGCACTGGGACAAATCCCTAAACTGACCTTGTACCTGGGATCCCTAAGGCTACAGCCTACAAGAAGACAAAACCTCAGCCATATCAACAGTCCTCTCTGTAACCCCATAGAAGCCTGGGGAAGAGGCTGGAATGGGAGAAAAGGTCAATCTGTTAGACTCTACAGGGGGTCTCGCAGGCTACATTACAACTGGTTCTGGACACCACTACCTATAGAATGTGCAGCAAGTTGAGGATGACGGTGAAAATGCCCTGAAAATCAGGCTTATGGGGAAAGGTTAGTGGAATTTAGGATCATTTAACCAACAAAGTAAAGCCAGCAAAGAGAAACCAATAGCAGGATATTTCTACCAAGGGTGGATCAAGAAGAAATGGCTAAAACTGGGAACACAAAGGGCTGAAAGTAACTGTGAACTGCAACTTGTTAGTGAAGGAAGTCAGGATTCTCCCAACTGCCCAAGTCAGGGAAGGGAAAACAACTTAGTGACCAAGATGGTAATTAGAATTAATAATAGCTAGTCTTCATAAAGATTGACAAAGCACTTTACTATGCTAATTTAGTACAACTCAGAGGTAGGTGCTCCCCATTTGGGAGAGGAGGGAGAAGCGGAGCAGGGGAAATAAAGTGAAACCCCAAGGTGAAGTAACCTGCCCAGCCCAAGAAGTTGGGAAGGATCCAAACCCCCAAGTCTAGAACTCCATCATGATGCCTGTCCTATCAAGGGTCCTGCTAGTCTATATAACCCTCATCCCATGATTCCTGGCCTAGCAAGCTATTTCTTTAAGACAGACAGCCATCTGTATTGTCATATTGACTTGAGTATACTACAAAATCATATCCCAAGTGTTTGGAAAGTCAGACTCCCACATGGCGGTTAAGCTCTGGACGTTTTGTATGAGAACCAGCATTAGGTGAATAAAGCCCCAAAGGGCAGTAACATGGTATCTGATGTATATGAACGTCATCCTGGGAATCAAGAATGACTCCGTGATCTCCGGAACATACCAAGGTGCACACAAGCAGTAGTTCCTAACTAGCAGTTCAGTTTTGCTAACCGGTCATTCCTGGGGCAATACACCAAAGGATGAATGATGGCTTTGAGGCGACACTTACCACACACAGCAAGGTCCTGGCCATCATCCTTCCTCATGGATCCTGATGGGGGAGGCGGGGGAGGCATCAGCTTGGAATCAATATCTTCACAATCGGCATCATAATCGTCATCATCGTCTAAGAAACAAGAGAGAGCCCAGTCAGGATATCTTTCCAGGGGTTGTTCAGAGCACCCCATCCCCATGGGGCATCCTGTAGAGTCCTGCAGAACATTGAGAGATGTAGCCCTGGCTTTGAGGAAGAGATGGAACGTTCACATCGCCAAACAGCACGCTATAAACACATGCATGTAACTTTACTGGTGAAGTACTGGTCTCACACAAACCATTTTTACCTTCTCCCACTGTGTACCTTCCCCTCCCCCCCCCCCAAATCAATTCTTAGCCTCCCCTTTCCATCCCACATCTGTGACCTTATCTTTCTCCAGCTCTGAAATGTACTTGACACACCTTGATAGTCCTCCTGACCTGGATCTCCACAACATCATGCTCTCCTGGGTCTCTCTGCTAACTACTAGTCTTTTTTCTCCTTTTCTCTCTTTAATAACAATTGTCCCTCAAAGTATAACGCTAACCCCACTGCTCTTCTCTCTCCCCGGTCACTCCCTTCTACCTGTACCAGCATGCTGTTAATTTCCAAAGCCGTCTTGCCAGCCCTACCCGATTCTTTGCGATTATCTGACTCCTATGATCTACCTTGCCCCCTCTACTGAGATGCCCCAACAACTAAACTTAAAGATATGCTTATAACCTCCTCTCCCTCTTTCTATCACATACTGTCACTGACACTTCATCAAGCTCTTTTTTTAAATCCCTTTTCAATTCCCTCATCATCTTCAACGGGGAATTATTCTTGCCCTACGTTTTCAACCTTCGAAGGCAGTCAAAAGACTTTTCTTGAGCACCCACTATGGGCCAAGTACTTAACAAACAGTATTTCATTTGGCCTCTCTGGGTGCTCAAGAGTCTGCTGATAAGGTACAAGAGATTACTGCCCATCTTTGCTGGGCAGTTATCAAACAGCAACAGTGTATCCACAATTTAACAAAATGAAGAATTAAATACTTCCCATCTGGTGCCATAGTGACCATCAGGCTGGCTGGAAACTGCTTGCTAAGCTGAGGAAGGTAGACAGGCACACCTGCGGGCCAGGGCCCAAGGGCCACGGCAGTAACTGGGCCCAAAAGCTGGGGCAATGATTGACCACCAAGAGTGCTGACAGCTTCCCATGAATCACCTGTAGGACAGGATGGCTGCAAGCTGCTCATGGCTTGATGATATCTTCGGCTTTCATCTTCTGCCACCTCAGTGATGTCAGAATAGTCTACGGCATCTTCAGTACTCTTAACCCAACCTAGAGGAGGAAAAAAAAGAGATCACGGGAAGAAGCAGCCCTGATTCCCCCATCATTCCTACCACCACATTAATCCCAAATGCCCAAGAGCTCAATTTCACCTTCTTCATCCACAAAGACACCATCAGTTCCAGATACTTCCTCTTCACTTGCAGTGATTTCAGTGATCAAACTGCCAAGACCCAAAGCCCCAAGACCTGCCAAATGCTTCTTAGACTCCTGAAAAAATGAGACCAGGCAGAGTTGAGGACCCCTAATTAAGATACCACTCTCCTACATTTTCAGCTGCCCTTCCTACTCCAGTCCAAAACATATCCTTAAATCAACAAGATACTTTGGACCCGCTAAAGGAATGGACTTCTATGGGGGCTGGGAAATCATCTTTGGATCCTATTCTACCTTAGGCAGGCCCTCCTTAAAGATGCTGTGACCATTTCTGGTCACCACTCTCTAATCAGGGGAAAAAACTGGGAAGAATTCAAAACGGAGTGAGGACCAAAGTAAGTAAAGGAAAAGAAGACACCATTCGAGAAATAGGAATGATTTTGTTTAGAAGGCGGCCAATGGAATGGCGCGGCAGTTTATAAATCGAGGAGGAGGCAATGCTAAGAAGTGACGTTCCATGATAACAGAAGGTTGAGGAAAACGTTTCATTTGAGGGAGATGATTTCACTTGGGTGTGAGAAAAGGCAGGTGAGAACCCTGTTCCAGAAGCGAACACTTGTGGGGGAGGGGAGTTGTCTATAAAGGGTTCCTTCCTCGAAAGCTTCAGAAAACGGACAGAACTCTCCCGGGAACATTCGAGAGCCGTTTTGTCTGGGGCAGAGGGGGGAGGTCCCGATCCAAACGCTCCTTCGGATTCCAAATGGGAGGCTAAGAGGAGGCTCAATTGCTCGTTCACCCAGCCCAGTCCCAATCCTCCCTTTGACAGCCGAGAAAAGCGAGGGCCAGAGATGGGGAGAGGGACCCGGCGGTGGGGGGCCGGGAGGGCGCGGGGGCGGGGCGCGGGGGTAGGGACTCGGGGCTCGGCAGGTGGAGGGGCAGAGCTGCCGGCCCGCGTGCTCACCTTATCCAGTATGCTGTCCCCTTCCAGCTGCCCAGCTTCATTGATGTTGCCAAAGAGAAAGCCGGCTAAGGAAAAGGGCCCGCCGCCGCCGGCGTCCCCATTCCCGCCGTCGCCGCTGGCGCCCCCATTCCCGCCGCCGCTAGAGCTGCTGCTGCCGCCGCCGCCACCACAGTTCCCGCCGCCGCCGCCGCTGCTGCCGCCGGCTGAGTCCTCGTCGCTGTCCGAGTCCGACATGATGCCTCCTCTCAGGCCGGGAAGCAGCCGGTTACCACACGCGCCAGAGACACAGAGACAAGGCGCGCGCCGGTCTCCCGGCGGCCCCTCCCTCCGGAAGTTCGGGAGGGTCGAGGGGCACACCGGAAAGGCCCCAGGTAGGCCGCGGAGGGCGGAGCGAGCCTTCAGGCGGCCCGCCGCGCGATTCTAGCCTCCGCTCCACGGGCCCTCTCGGCGCCAACTGATTTGACGCGCCCGGAGTTTCGCCCCGCCCCGCCCCGCCCCACCCTGCCAATTTGGCCCCGCCCAGCCGCGCTTCGCGCAGCCGCTCTAGAGACCTCCAATGGGAGGGAGAAAGGGGGGAAGGGCGTCTCCGGGTCACGTGTAGGGTGTGCCGTCACGTGGTCTCGGCTCGCTGGCTCGGTGGCCGCGGCGTTCCCTGACCCCTGCAGTTCCACTAGTTTCTGGGGGGCGTCCCGTGGTTGTCAGCGTAAGCCGAGGAATAAAGGCTGGCGGAGGCGGCGGGCCTCCAGCCTCGTCGTTGCCCGGAGGAGGAGGGGGTGGAGGGTGGCTAGGAAACTGAGGCAGGGGCGGAGGCAGCCAGCTGGCTCAGTTTTCGAGGCGGCTGCCGCAGCCGCAGCGGCCGCCGCAGCCGCCCTCGCCCTCGCCCTCGCCCTCGCCCTCAGCCTGCCCGTGCTCAGGCCAAGAGTCCTTCCCCTTAGTCTGATAGGAATGGCTACATTTGTATCGAGAACCACGGGGCAGCCGGTAGCAAGCACCCTCTTCACCTCCCAGTGCCCCTGGCTAACCCTGGCAGCCTGCCTCCCCTAAGTAGCCTGAGCTGGCAGGCAGGCAGGCAGACAGCACAGCCACGGAATTAGGGGGGTGGGAGGAGAAGCGCTGGGCTTGCGGCTTAACCGCACAATAGCAGGGAGGGGCTTCCGAGCCCACCTTAACCGTTGCTTTGTCTAGCCTACGTCAACATCAGTAATTGAGAACCCTGAGCGCGTCCTTCTTGACACGGAAGGGGGCGGATGAACCGCGGTTTCCTGACACGGATGCATCGAAGGGAGTCAAAGGAAATAAATGGGGTCGATTTGGATGTGGGTTCTCCGCCCGAGTTAGCTTATAAAGCAACCACTTTTTCGTTCTGTGTAGTGGTACCTGGGAGTGGGAGAAAGATTGGAGGGTAAAGGGGACTCGCTATATATGTGACTAAGGTTGCCAAAGTTGAAACTGACTGATGTCATCGATGAGCAAGAACAAAAGTAGGTGTTTCCTTAAGGAAAAAGGAAGGACACATGGATGGATGGATGAAATCCACTGGGTTGCTGTGCAAAAGGGAAGGGCTGGAAAAATGAGGGCTATGGGGGGAATGTGCAACTTGTCGAATATACTTGTAGGGTATTCACAAATTGGGGACTTGGGGAGCAGCAGAAATAGTAAACGCTTCCATTTCTGACCACAATGCAATGAAAATGACATTCAATAAAGGGCCAGGGGAAAAAGAGACTAAAAGCCAAGTGGAAATTCTAAAGATTCTAAATTCTAATTTTAAAGATTGATTGGGTGGAACAACAAATCACCGAAATAATCCATAATTTCATTCCAGAGAATGATGACGATAAGGTACCAAAACCTTAGGGGAAATTTGATATTTTTAAATAGCTACATGTATAAAATGGAGAAAAAGGAAACTCCTACCCAGGTAGGAAGTAGGAAGAAATCTTTGCAAGGGGAATCCTTAAGGTTGAGACAATAACAATGCAGAGGCCTGAGGAAAATCAGCAAAGCTTTACCACCATTTAATTATGAATAATTTACAAGTGACTCTAGCATATTAGTTTTCATACAAAATCCATTTAAGTATACAGATCAAGTTACCAGTGTATGTTACAGTACCACATCCCATCAGCCATGGGCAGAGGTGATTCCCTGCTCTGCCAGAGATGGGCTAAATTCATTTTCAGGGGAAACCAAAGTTTGCCCAAACAATACCCAAATTGAAAGAGTGTGAGGACAGGAAGGAAGGCACCAGAGGATTAAAATCCACTCAAGAGAGTTGCAGTTGTCTCAGTACTCTGTTCCTATCAAATATCCCACCCCCAGCCCAAACTGGCCCTACCAAATAAGTCAGGACCAATCCTTTGACCTCACTAGCAAAAGAGCATTCAGCAAGTAACCTCTCAAGCCAGATATCTTCATATTGGGACAAAGTATTTCCCTGGAAGAAAACAAATTCCTCAGTCTGAGGATGTCCCTCTGTTGGGAGAAAAACCTGGGAAAACTTGCATGAACTCACTCAGAGAAAAGTGGGCCGACCCAGTACAGTCTATAAAGTAGTCACAATGTTGTAAAGAAAATCAACTGTGAAAGGCAGGAATGCTTGGCACCACAACAATTCTTGGCACTCATAATGAAACTTGCCATCCACCTCCTGACAGAGAGAGGGTAGACTCAGGAGTAGATTGAGGTATATTTTCTTCTCTTTTCTTAGCTTTTTTTTTTTTTTTTGGAGGGGGGAGGCATGGGAGGAGAGCCTGGCTACAGTGGAAAGATATTTTGTATGACTAGACATGTTTGTAATGGGTTCTATTTTCCTTGCCTTCTTAATGGGCGAGTGGGGTTGCTGGGGGGGAGGGAAGGCGAGGGGGGGGGGGAGAGGGGGGGAGCCGGGGAAGGAAGAGAATTTGGAACTGCAAATAAAATTGAATTGCCCATTTTTCAATTTGATGAATTTGCTAACGATTGGGCAATTTGGAGACCGTGACAAAGCCCTCAAAGAGGACCACGAGCTTGAGCCATCGGGATAGCCATAATGCACCTCTGAGATCTCATCTGGCTGATGGTGGGCAAACATCCGAACAACTGGTATCACAGGCCCTGAAGTGGCTGGCTCTTGAGGACCACACACTCCCCTCATTAAAGCAGGGCCTTTTTTTCCCCCAAAGTGCTAATGTATGTTAGTTAAGATCCTACCTCTACTGAGAGAGGCAGCCTTGCCCCAACCCCTTGGGATACTACCACAGTGGTTGACACATGGGAAAATAGACATGGCATGAAAACGGCAGTTAGAAGCTGATACACGGACAGCAGGATATTTTCTGGGCCTTTCTTTCCTGGGTTCAGTCCACTGGTGCCGAGCTATATGGAAGCACCAGTAAGCACTCGTCTGCAGCTGGGGATAAAGCGTCTAGGAAGCCTGATGAATTTCATCTCCTGAGCTTATGACACATGATAAAGAGGAGAGAAATTAGTTTAGGGTGAAGAGGAAAGGATGGTGCAGATTCCCTACACCAAGCCCTAATATTTGCTTCTACCTAGGGTTCCTAGTCCTCTAGAAGGCTCCCTCTAAGTATACCCAGGCCAAAATCCACCATCTAGGACTGGGAATGTTGAGATCACAAAAGGCACATCTTATTCACTAAAGGAAGAGGAAAGGAGACACGAGAGATCCATTTAATTCCATTTCCCAGATTCCCAACAGCCTCAGTATAATTTTTAAAAGTAGGGTATGTGGGGAAGTCAGTGCTCCATCTGGCTGTCCCTCCCAATCAAGAGTAGAGGGGTTTTCTTTTTCCTTCTAGGTCTGAGGAATCACAAAATCCCATAAACTCAGATGGAGAGAATGGAGGAATAGCTGAATTGTTTTGGCCAATCAAACGGGGGAGGTCCCTCGATCGGGGAGGGATGGGGCGGGGGGAAGGGGGGAAAACAGGGGACGGACGGACACAAGCCCAGCCTCGAGCTCCTAAAAAGCCCTAAGGAGGAAGCAGCTGCCAAGCCTCACAGGGCAGGCATAGAGATAAGAAAACTGTCCCAATCAAGGAGTCTCCGAGTTCAGCCCAGAAGAGACAAAGAATCTCCTTAATGTTAGTGGTAAGAAGGATGCTAAAGTCTGTCCTGTGTCATGTGGTTTCCCTTTCTGGGTAGAAAAGAGCAATGAAATGGAGGGTACCACTAGGCCTGCACTGCCACCAGAGCCTACCCCCAAAGCACCATGGCCTCCATTGATCTTTGCATTTATGAAGCATTTCCTCGGGGCTATGTCACCTGAGGCCCAGGGCCAAGGAAGGCTTGGTGGGAAACCAAAGGCGATCCAAGAGGCCCCGAGCTCCTTCTGCCCCACTGGCCTCACTAGGAGGCTCCTCGTTTCTCCCAGACCTTGCCGATGTAAACACCTCATCTTGGGGAGAGAGGTGGGAAGGGCACAGGCAGGAGAGGGACCGGGCTAAGCGTAAGGAACATCTGGGAAACAAACAAGAAACAAACAAACTTTCCAAAATTGGTACATCCCAAGAAAGAAAAGAAAAACTTAAGGCAACAACTTCATGCAACCACACCTGCCCCACAAAGCCCAATGCTCAGCACCAAGGAGCAGGCAGTCCCGCCCGGCCCTGTTCCCCACTTCCCCATCAGGCCCAGCCCCAAGTACCCTCAGGACTGGGGGGCGACAGAAGGGTTCCTGGCAGAGGAGGCCCAGGCGCCGGCTGGCCACTGGTGCCCAGGTGCTGTTGCTGGAGCTACAAGAGGATGCATTTCTTTGTGTTCTTCTTGGTGACCGGGTATAGCACAGCTCTCACAGCCTCCGCGAACACCTCACCGACTCCATCCTGCATCAGGGCCGAGCACTCGAGATACTTAACAGCGCCCACCTGCTTGGCCAGGGAGGTCCCTTGCTGAGGAGTAGTGGGCGACAGGCTCTGCTCTTTCAGTCTCTTCAAGGTGGCGAGGTCATTTCGCAGGTCCTTTTTGGTGCCCACGAGCAGGATAGGCACGTTGGGGCAATGATGGGAGACCTCCGGATGCCACTTGTGCCGCACATTGGCATAGGAGGAAGGGCTGCCGATGGAGAAGCAGATGACAAAGACATTGGTCTGAGGGTAGGACAGGGTCCGGAGCCGGTCGTACTCCTCTTGGCCAGCCGTGTCCCACAGGTTCAGGCTGACCGTCCGGCCGTCCACGGACATCTGGGCACTGTAATTGTCGAAGACGGTGGGGATGTACTCCTCGGGAAAGGCGTTGGTCGTGTAGCTAATAAGAAGGCACGTCTTGCCCACAGCCCCATCCCCAACCACCACACACTTGATCGTCTGCATCCTTCCTCCTCCCTCCACGGTCCTGTGCATGAGAGAAAGGCAAGAAGGGTCAGCTGAGGCCCGGTCACCTCAGGGACCAGGGCTTCTCTTAACACCCAGCTTCTTAAACTCCTCATGTGGACTCTTATAACTGGAGGTTATGAAATTAGCCTGTGGCGTACTGGCTGCTCATGAAATGATGATATGCTATCAGTAAATCTTTTATTTTGACTTATTTTTTATACCTAACATACCCAAGTCACATCCAAGTGTCTTGGGCGAAAAGGGGTCTTGAGTAGAAAAATTTAAGGAGCCCTCTAAGGGGGCAGCTAGTTGGTGCAGTAGATAGAGCACCAGCCCTGAAGTCAGGAGGACCTGAGTTCAAATCTGGTCTTAGACATTTAATACTTCCTAGCTGTGTGACCCTGGGGGCAAGTCACTTAACCCCAACTGCCTCAGCAAAAAAAAAAAAAAAAAGCCCTGTAACATACTCAATCATGGAAATGGGAGGAGACCGAGACTCCCTGTTCCACTGGAGTAAGGCACAGAGCAAAGCTCTATGGAATAACAGAATGAGCACTGAATAGCGACTGCCACTGTGTGACTAAGGTCATTTTGGATCCCTGGGCCTCAGCTCCCCCCTTTAGCAAAAAAACCTCCGAGGATTCCCTCAGCTCTAAATCTTAGTCTTTGCCTTCCTCGGGATGAAATGGAAGGAAAGAACACTCACTCCCAATCTTTGCTACAAACTCAGCAAAAGGAACTTGCATCCCTGACAAATGACAAAGCCCTCACATAGAAATGTGGGGGGGGTCCCAGAAGTCCCTCTTCCCACCCCCACCCCCACCTCCAGGCCAACTACTATGGGATGTTTAGACGAGCTATTGAACAGACCGGCTGTTTCTTCTCCCTTCTCCCCTCCCCAGAAAATCGCCAGTACAGTGCAGTAGAGCCAGCATGCCACAGGCTAAGCCTCCATTCCCGAGAAAGCTGATTCATGGGAAGAAGCAAGATCTCTGGCTCTCCTGTTTAGGTGCCTGCACATGTTACCCACACCTTAAGATCTATGAGCTTTCCTCACATTTCTAGGCTAGCGGGCCCAGATCAAGGCCCAACAGACATTTAGTAAGCACCTACTCGGTGTTCAAAGCCTGGTCCCAAAACAGAGCCGAGCTCAAGCAGCTTGATCCTCCAGGGAAACCCACCACCTAGAGAACAGTAAACACAAAGCTGATTGAGAAGCAGCACGGCCTGAGGCCTTTGGGAGAAGCCTCAAAGGACTAAGTTAAGTCCCCTGGGACAATGAGCAGGGGAAGGGTGTGGCCAGACCTGGGGCAGCCGGGGGTAGGGCAGACTGGCAAAAGATGGCGACAGGTCTCTCTTCCACTAAGCTTGGCAGGAGCGCTTCAGACCGCCGGATGGGAGTGGACCTGAAACAGGGAGAAATCAGCAGTGACCAGGCTGATCGAGGCTGACTGGAGAGTTAGAGACCAAAGCGAGGCAAGGTGAGGATGTCTCGGAGATCAAGGAGAGAGGTGCTACCCAAGAGTTTAGTGAAGGGGGAAAGAATTGTTCGGGGGGTGCCGGGCTGTGCATGGAAATGCCCGATTTGGCATGCAGGCTGGAGTTCCAGAGAGTCCGGGAGAAGAGCTGGATACAGACACCGGCAAGTTCTCCTCTTCACAGAGATGACTGGCCAAACCGTGGGTGTGAATGAGATCTCCAGTCAAGAGGAGAAGGCCCAAGAGGAAACTCTGGGGGAGAGCCGATGGCTAATGAGCATTCCGGATCCTGGACCTTGGTTTCCTCATCTGTAAAATGAGAGGAGCTGGGCCTCGAGGATGATCAGGAAGTCAAGGGCTCCTGACACAGGAAAGCAGGCAGTGGAGTGGGCTGACATGTCTATTTTTTAGCAGTCTACTTCACCTTAGGGGGCAGATCACATAGCAGCCTTGAAAAAGTCAGGTCTATTAAACCTTATTGAAATGACAAAGCTGGTAGAGATCCCATTTACTCCCCAAAGCCAGAAGGGGACCTCCCTCTGCCCCTTTCAGATGCAACTGATGGGAGAAAGTCAAACTAAAGTCATAAAGGAAATTCCCATTTGTTTCCCCTCGGGGGTTTATGGGGAAAAACCCAGGTAGGTCTACTATGAGTCTGAATGGACAGCAGAATACTGGGGTCGGTAAACCAGATGAATGCACTAAAAAGAGGCTCGTGTTTTGAGAGAGAACGGTAATTTCTCAAGTGTGGAAAGCATTCTGAAGTGGTCATAATCCCCGCTTGGCTCCCGCCTCCCCCTTTCTCCAAGTGTGAGGCCAGGAAGGGGCCGGACTGGGGACCTCTGAGCCAGACAATGAGGTCCAGGGGAAGGAGGCCCCGACTGCGCCAAAAGTAAGGGCAAGGGGTGAAGTGGCCAGGTGCAGAGGGTGCTGAGAGGCCTTTGGTCCTGGCCTGCCAGCGGTGCCCATGTGGAGAATGCCTCTACCTCCTCTCTGAGGTCGTTCAGTCTTTGCGCTCTTCCTGTCCTCTTCCAGATGGTCGGTCACTGTATTCGGAGCCTCGGGATTCTGCTCCCACTCTGCAAAGGGAAGCCTCTTTGTCCAAGAAGATAACCCAGGTGCAAAATCTAGCAACTGTACTTCTCAAGGAGAGCTTTCCACAGCAGCCCTTAGAAGTTCCATCCCCAAATGCTCTCCCTATGACGGCCACCTTGGCTCACCACTACTGAAGTGCAACAGCGTAGGGGTTCACGGGCAAGGTAACCCTAAGAGGAACAGTACTTAGGTCAGTGAGGGGGCACCACCTCTTGTCAAGAAGCCCCGAGTTCAAATTCAGCCTCAGATACTTCCCAGCTGGGTGACCCAGGGCAAGCCACTTATATCTGCAACATGGAGGTCATAAAAGCACCTGCTTCCCAGGGATCAAATGAGATCACATTCATAAAATGCTTTGCAAACCCTTCAGCAATATGGCAGCGCCGGCACGGCAGGAGGCACCTTATTCCAGAGACCCAGGACTACAGTTTACATGCGCAACAGGCATTTCTATGAAAATATTTCTCTATTTTATAAACATGTTCTCAAAATGCTTTTCAGGAGGTTTAATGGGAAGCTTCTGCTCCCATCCTAGGTGTGTATGGGGGGGTGGGAGGGGGCGCCACAGAAAACTAGCCCTGCCACCACTTTCCTAAATGGAGACATGTCCTTGGAATCAAAGGAACTGCCCGAAGCAAAGGTCCTCAGGTGAAGAAAAGTTTGGGGGGGGGAGGGGAAGGAGCGAGGGGAAAGGAGGGGAGCTCTGCCATGCTGCCATGTCCTTTGAGATGGTATAAGGCAGCCTGGAATCCAGGTACTGGAAGAGCCAACCAGGAGAGATGAACACCAGCCAAGCTCCTCTAGGGAAAAGAAGTGTGTGGGGGGCACCTCAAGGAGTGGAGGCAGGCCAACCCAGGGGTAACAGGGCAAAGGCTAAAAACAAAGTAGGCCCCAGCTGGGGCAAAGAGAGAAATCAAGGCAGACCCAAGTGTCAGCCAGAGGCCCCCCCCATTGGTACCTCCCTCCCCAAGGGCTGAGGGCAGCTCCCTCCCCACCCTCCTCTCCCCGTGTCAGGCTGTGAACAGAGCCCGTAGTGTATTCAGCTTCTCTCTTTGTCCAAACAGTTATCAGGCATGAACATTTTTGCCCAAATTAAAGCAGAGGGCTCAACCTCGGCCTCAACATGCAGAATTTGCCTAACTGGAAACTGAAGAATAAGGATGTACCCCAACTTTTCATTTAACATAAAGCATTAGGGGAAGGAGCCAAGCTGACTTGAGGGGCCATTATATTGCCCCATGGTCAAAAAAGGAACTAACTGTTGTCCTTGGATCCGGCAAAAGGGGATGGGGAAAAAGGAAGCTGAGAGAAGAGATTAAGTCGGGCAGCTGCCTCTGCTTCAGCAAGGACCCCCACACCCACCACTCTCACACTGAGGATTCCTTCATTCACTCACTTGAACTCCTAAGATCGCAAGAGTCATAGACTTAAAACTGGAAGAGACCTCAGAGGTCAACTAATCCACCCCCTCATTTTACAGCAGAGGAAAGTGAGGCAGCCCAGAGAAGCCCTAATGTCCCACGAGTGGCCAAAGTGAAATGTGAGTGTATGATTGGCCTTTGTCACAAAAGCCACCTTAAAGCAACAGCTGAAGCGATGTTATCTTCCCAAGACATCCCTCAATAGAACTCTGCCAACTTTAAAGGGAAAATTCCTACTCCAGCTGCTTATCCAAGGCTTCTCTGGATCATCCTGCCCATAAATGTATTATCCTGATTCAAGTTATTCAAGTTATTAGAAGGGATCTCTCCGAGCCTCCCATTTTAGGCCCAACTGTCTTAATTGCTTTTAAAAGGGGAACTCTGGCCAGAGTCAGAAAGGAGAGATGTCCATGGGCAAGGAAGGATTCTGGAGAAGCTTCCACAGCTGCCTGGAAAGGCAGTCTCCAATCAACGTCCTCCTTTCCTTTCCAACATTCTCCAGGCTGGCGTCTGGCCCAGATCATTCCATTCAAACGACTCTCTCCAAAATCACCCATGAGCTCTGTCTCAATGGCTGACCAGACCAACCTCTTCTCATCCTTCTTGACCCAACTGCAGCCATGGACATTGCTGCTCACCTTCTTCTGGGGTTTGAAGGATAGTAGCTCTCTCCGGAGGACTGCCCCTTCTCACTTTTCTTTGGCTAGATCCAGACAGGTTGTACCAGTTGAGACTGATGGGCCCTTTTCTCCCTTTCTTTTGCTAGGTGAGCTTACCAGATTCCCATAGATTTAATTATCAACTCTATGCTGATGATTAATCCAGCCTCCACCCATATCAAATGTCCAAGTGCCCAAGGGCCACTATCAAACTGAATGTGCAGCACTTAACTCATCCCCATAGAGCCCTCCCCTCCTCTTCCTGTCTATGGTACCTCTATTCTCTCGGTTCTCTGGGCTCCAGATCTCAAAAGCACTGTGGATCCCTCGCTCTTCCTCCCCCCATACTCCCAAATCTGTCATCAAGTCCCATTACTTTTACCTACATAACATCTCTCATATATGGTCCCAATCTCTCCTGGCCCACTGCCACCCCACTGGGGCAGGTCTGGTTCTACACTAATGCAAAATCTCCCTCTCCCCTCTCCAATCCATCTTCCATTCAACCACTACAGGCTAGATCAAGTCACCCACTCCTACTCTCTCCGCAATAAACTCCAATGGATCCCTACAGTCTCCAGGATCAAATACAAAACCCTCAGCTTAACACGGAAAGCCCTTTACAACCTACCTTGCCCCTCCCCCCCCGACCTTTCCAGCCCTACTCCCTACTCAAACCAACACACAATCTTGGATTTAGGGACACTGGCTTCCTGGCAGTTCCGTGAACAAGATACTCCACCTCCTGACTTTGAGCAATTTCTTCGGCTGTCCCTCAAGTTCTCCCTCCTCAGCCCACAGGAAGCCTTCAGGCTTCCCTGGCTAGTTTCAAGTGTCAGCTCCAAGCTTACGTTGTGCAAGAAGCCTTTCCTGTTCTCCCTTCATGGCAAGGCCTCCCATGTATCCAGCCTGCAGCTGATTTGTGGAGTTAAAGCTGAGTAGCTTCAAGCCTCTTCCCAGTAGACTGAGATGATTTGAGGGCAGAGCCTTAATTTACTATCTCCAGTGCTTAGTAAAGGACCTGGCCCGTGACAAGCTCTGAATCAATAGCCTGAATCTGATTCTGTGGGATGAACTCCTCCGGCAATAAATACCAAGTTACCCGAGCCACCCAACTAAGTCCATTCAGAGTAGCCAATGTTTATACAACACCTAGGAAGTATTCTAAAGACTGGAGCAGAACGGACCCAAAAAAAAAAAAAGGAATGGTCACAGCAGATAAGGAGCTCAGTCCCTTGGGAGAATTCACAACCCTACTGGGCAGATGGATGAGAAGAGATCCCTTGAGGCAAAGCACACCCAAGGGGAGAAATGCTGTGCGAAGGAGGCAGCTCTTGAATTCTCAAGGGAGACCCCACCACCACCACCATTGATTCAGTAAGAAGGCCTCCAGGACCCATGCAAATGTATGGCTGAGGGAGAGCTCATGCCAAATTCAAATAATATGGAGTTAGGCCCATGTGGCTGAAATGCAGTATCATGATGGAGAGAGCCCCAAACAAGGTCAGCAAGGTCAACTTGAACCAAGTGGTAAAGGTTTTAAATGCCAAGCCGACGAGCCCCTGAAACTTCTTGAGCAGGGGAGTGACAGGTTCAAACCTCTACTTGAGAAACTCATTTGGCAGCTAAGTGAAAGCTGGGTTGAGGTGGGAAGAGATTGGGAGCAAAGAATCTGGGAGGTTCCTGCCATATCATTCATGAGAAAGGTCACTGATGAGGGCCTGAGCTAGGGAGGTGTGAGCACCCGAAAGGGGATAAGAGGTGTAGTGGATATAGAATCCACGAGGCTTTGAGTCTCAAACAGAACTTCAGCAAAGCACTAGGACCAACGGGAAAAGTCCAGTCTTAGCCGGGGTCATTTCTCCATTTGTTTAGCCTGTTCTGTCTGCCAGCTGTTGCTTTGGATCCATCCAACACAGGGTGTAAAGGTATCAGCCAAGTCTGGTTGTTTTGACCTCCAGAACATCTGTCCCATTCTATCCACTTTCCCAAAGTCCCTCACCAGGGATTAATGCAATAGGCCAGAACTGCCTCCTGCCTGCCCCTCAGCTGCCAAAGCCATCTAGCTTAGACGCAGCTTGGAGCCTATCACTGGCCCTCTCAAGAAGCCTCGGGGCCTCCCTCTGGCCTCTAAAATAAGAAACAAGCTCCCTGGCTTGGCATTAAAAATCCTGCAAGCAGACGGGCTCGAGCTCTTTTCACACCCTTTCCCTTCCGCGCTTTTCTCCACCTCGGGGCCGCCATTTCGGTCACCGCCGCCCCCCCTCCCCCTCGCCTGGCACAGTCCCACGAGGGTTTCCAGAGTCCCTCCTCACCCTATCTCCCACGCAGAAGAATGGGGGAAGGGCATGCGCTTTCACTTTTTGCGTCCTCCTCCCCAAAACTTTCCTGGGATGTTATTGGGAGACCTCCCCCCCATTCCGGACTGGCCTCCGACTCTTCGCAGCCCCAGTCCCTTCTTCCTTCCGGGCACCCCTCGCAAAACCTTGGCCCCCTGAGGCCCACATCGGCTAGGACGGCACAAGCGCGCGCTCTCTCTTTCCCAAGGCCAAAGATCAGGTCGCGAGGGTTCTGAAGCCACCATTTTCATAAAGCTGAGCCAGCGGCTCCGCCCAGCCCCGCCCCTCCCCCCAGCCTCGACCCGCCCCGGCCGCGGGCAATCACCGTTACTGTGCCCCTCCCCCGGAAAAACAAATGTCGGGATCCGGGCATCGGCCTCGGCATCCCGCGGGCGCGGCGGGCGGCTCCCAGCCGGGGTTTCGCCCGGGGCCGCCGGTGGCACCCCAGGGGAGCCCCCGCATGGCCCGGCCCGTCGCGTCCCACCCTCCAGCGCCGTCCAGGCTGGTGCCCCACGTGCGGGGCTGCACGTCTCATCCTACCCCCCGCTCCCCAGGCCGCCTCAATCGGCGGGTCGGCCTCTCCCGCGGCCTCTCACCGTGGCCCGTGGCCCGTGGCCCCTGGCCCGCCGGCCGCCGCCGCCTGAATCCTCGCGGCCACTTCCCAGGCTCGGCCAGCCCGCCGCCCCAGCTGCACATCCGGGAACTCCCAGAGGCTCCTCCCCGTAGTCGCGGCCCCGTGACCTCCTGGGAAAGCTCGCGGGGAGGGGGGGGCACACCCCGCCCCTCCCAGGCTGGCCCCACCCCCGCTGGGCCCCGGGGCTCGAAAGTGTACTTTGCGAATCTGACTAGCAGGCCTGGAGCCTGACCCTTTTCGGAGTCCCCCCCCTCCCGCAGGCCCGCATTAGGGGCTCCAGCTCTCGGGACCTGCTCTTTCCAGGGAAACCAGGCGTCCGGGGCACTTAGCTGCCTCGGCCTCTAGGGGAAGAGTAGTCGAGGCGGCAGTGCCCGCTCGTTGCCCGCTCCCGTCTCCTTGGGACTCGGTGCCACCTTCCCCTCCGAATGACCTCGCACTGGCTGATCACGGCCCCAAGGTGCAGGGCCACCCGAGCGCGGGCAAGGGGCTCCTTTCGGGCCTGCGGCTGGAGGTATCTGGGCGCCGGCAACTCGCTAACAAGCTGGAAGATTCCACGCCGTGGCGGGCGGGGTTGGGAAAGGGGCGGCCCCCACCCGCGCCCTCCACCCCCAAAGCTTTCCCGGCCTGAAACCTTTCACTTTCTCTGCTCCTTGCGGGCTGCCCCCAGTCCTCGGAGCCTTTCCCAAGGCGGGCTGCCGGGCTAGGCCTCCCGGCCCGATCTTGGCCCTTGCCAAGGGGCTGTTTTCAATTTGCACAACTTTCCATTTCGTGCGATGCAGTCGGCCAACTCCTTCCCTCAAAGGATCGCCCGGGGAGGTCTGGCCGGCTTGTATCGGCCGAGGGAGGGAGCCCGATCCAAGAGATGTGGCCCAAGAAATCACGCCCAGACTGCAAACATCTTCCGAAAGGATTGAAGCCCAGCATCCCAAGCCTGCGGCCGCCCCCCAAAATGAGCCGCTCTCGGGGGCCAGGGAGCGCCCCCCACTCGGGGCCGCCTGTT
The DNA here is from genome assembly GCF_016432865.1 of Antechinus flavipes. Lineage (NCBI taxonomy): Eukaryota > Metazoa > Chordata > Mammalia > Dasyuromorphia > Dasyuridae > Antechinus > Antechinus flavipes. The sequence continues at coordinate 82,760,047 of NC_067404.1, forward strand.
CTCAAGCAGCTCCACAGGCTTCTTGCGGCCACTTGCCGGCACTTACGCCGCCAATACTTCCCAGTATTGGGAAGTCCAGAAACCCGGCCCTCCGGGGTTTGGTCGGAGGGACTTGGGGAGACTGGGGCAGGGGCTGCCTGCTCACTTGTCCAAGGGCCACTGTAACTAAAACGCAAGACCAACCCCCACCCTACCCCCCCCAGCCCCTCCTTCTTGCTAGGCAGGGGAGTCGGCCCGAATCTGCTCTGCTGCTGGCTGGGGGCAGTGGGCAAACTTCCGGGGAGCCGTTCCCCTCAGCAATTCTGTGTCGGGCGCCTGCAGGGAACCTTAAGCCCCTCTCCAAACTGGGATTTCTTTTTCTCTACGACCAAATGGCCAGCTAGCTAAAGGCAGACTCTTCTGAAAAGAACTGAACCATATCCTGCACACCCATCCAATCCCAGCCTGCTCGCAGGCTCTTCTCCCCCACCCCCACCCTATGCACAGAAATGAAAACAGGAAGCCGGTGCCTAATGACGCCAGCAGCAGGGACCGGGGAGACATTCCCGCTCGCGGGCCGGATCTAAGTCTTTCCATTGGGCCACCCTGCCCTGCCCAGGGAATTCAGCTGGGAAATTGGGTGGTGGGTCCGCCTGCAGCTGTGGTGAGGCAGGTGGGGAAGGTGCCTGTGGGAGCTTTAAGAGCCCAGAATTTGAAGGCAGTAGTTTTCAGGGCCAGGAAGGGGGCCCCGAAGGATATGCTGCCAAAACCTTCCATTAGAAAGAAGCTGAATGTAACCCAACATTCCCCAGCCCCATTAGGTGACCACAGCACAGCCCTGCCCGAGAGCCCCTCGTTCACTCAGACCCCTTTTTGAAGGGACTGTTGTTGCTCAGGCCACTCCATCTTATCCATGTAAAGCTGCTGGTTTGAGTTGATCTCTCAATATGGCCATCCTGGAACGAATCCAGACCCAAAGCGAGTGGGGAAGAGAAGAGACCATCACAGCCCTCTCTACTGTACTTCGGAGCGCCCCTGAGCTATGCCCTTCCCTTTTTCATGACACTGGAGTGGCAGCATGGAGAAGGGGCAACCGGGCAACTTTGGAAGAGCCTTGATAGACGCAGCTCCTAAGTGAGCCAAATTGGGACAAGAAGCAGTACCAGTCATACACCAACTGAATCTACCCTCCATCTTGGAGAGCTTACGAGGCCTCAGCTCATTTTGCCAGATCCTAGCAGCCACCCCCACTTCACACAGCCCGAACCTGGCAGTGGGTGAGCCCAACTCTCAGATCGTCAAGGAGCCTTGCTGCCCATCCCTTCTCCTGTGCCCACTTCCCAGTGGCGTCGGCCAGAGTGCTGAATCTATAGCTGGGAGACTCCCCCATTCACCCTGTGGCCACAGGTATGTCACCTCACTGGTTTCAATTTGATCCATAAAACTGGGATCAAAATTTTAGCGTTGATCTTCAAGGGGGTCACAGGGATTAACTGACAAGATGCTACACGGAGCACTTTGGAACCCTTGACCATCTATCACTGCTATTCTCTCCTCCAGCCTACAAGCCATTTCCCTGTAGCTGGAGAGCAGAGACAGCTCTGGAAGCAAGCCCCAAGCCCAGAAGGAGCTCAGTGAACTGCAAAGGCTGCAGGATGAGGCCCTTCCGGCACTGGGTCCAAAGCCCAGTCCCAGCTGCTCTCGCCACCCGAGCCCTTACAGGAACATTTGGTCCTCTCTCCATCGTGGTTTCTCTGGAGTTCCCATGCTTCAAGGAGAAAATACGGCCCGAGGAGAGCTCAGAATAACCAGAAGTCCTGGATCGAGACTCCCAGTTCATTACTCCAAACCACCAAGCACCCAATAAGAGTCAGGCAACTGTGCTAAGCTAAATCCCTGAAGCTCTTCAAGGAGTTTCCTTGAGTTCTAGAGTTCTAGAGAAGTAAACGTGTTTGCTGGAGATGGAATCTTGTCCCAAATACTTGGTTCCAGAGGCAGATCAAAACTGTTCCACCATTTCTGCCCTCTGTTCCAGGACTGCAGAAGCAGGAGAGGCCTGGATACAGAGCCCCAAATCCTCATCTGGCATTAAGTTCTCTCTCCACTCAAACTGTAGCAGCCATTTACAGCTACCCATGTTAGCCCACCTCCTTTCTGGAAAGTATACACTACTGTTTTGTCTTTTGACAGGGCCCTGTCTCCTGTTTCTTTTATATTTCTGATTTCCCCCTCCCCACCCAGGCCAACAGAGGTTTGGGCACATGGCCTGTATGAAATAAATTCAAGATTTATGTCAAAGACCGCGGGATATCTGTGTGGCTTGGTTTGGTTTTATTTGGTGGCGGGGAGTTGTTTTTCGTTGGGAATGTGAAGAGGCGGGGAAGACTAAGACCAGGTACTGAGAAGGAAACAAGCCTCCAGATGTTGTTCTTGAACTGAGGAGAGAGCAAGAGGATGATGCTGTGTGATTGGAGGACCACAAAATGTGTCTGAGCAGGAGGACCAGCAGGGGAAGGATCCTTCTTATGTTTTCTTTGCCAGCCCCCAGCCCGGTTCCCAAGAACAGCATGCAAATGACCATACCCCGACTCTAAAATCCTGGAAGATCCTCAAAGATTCTGTGAAAATACCTAGCTAGGGGTCACTCTCCCTCAACCTCTTCCTCCTCTTCCTCTGTCCAGCTCAAATCATCATCTGAATCCTCCGGCTCCTCTCCGATCATCCCAGACCCAACGTCCTCCCCAACCTTCCCAACGGGCATCCCCGTTCCTGGCTGCTCCAAGTGGGCCCAAGGCCCTGGGTCAGCCTTGGTCAGGGAGATCTCAGCCCGAGATGGCATGAGGGAGACAGCGCTTTGTTCCACGATTATGACCTGGGGAAGAGACAGAGAAAGAAGAACTCAGGAGAAGATGACACAGAGAGGTGAGGAAAAAGAAAGGGTCAAGGGACAAGAAGTTACACCCAAGTCAAGAGAAAGGGATGAACTGGGAGAAAGGAAGACAGAGGCGAGAGGAGCTCCTTGACCTTGCCACTCAAAGCCTGAAGACCTGCCTCAATCACAGGTATCTGCCAACGTGACCTTTCCATACCACTCCTCCACCCTCTCCCCCACCCACACTCACCCCACACAGCTCCATTTGTTCCTGGAAAACCCGGTTGCCCTCAAAAGCTATGTGGATGTGAAGCTGAAAGGGAATGGAAACGTTAGACTGAAAAGGCAGGAGAGGGAGACAGGCCTCCCCGGGTGCAAGAGCCAATCCGTGGCCAACCCAAACATATCAGTTTGCTCACGCACCTTGGTCCGACTGGCCTTGACCCAGCTGAGCGCAGGCAGCGGTCGCTGGCCATACACGGTCACCACCACTACAGAGGCCGTCTGGTGCCAGTCACGGCGGCAGGAGACACGTTGCTGAGGGCAACACAAGAGCCCGATGAGACCTCCGAACCCACTTGGTCAACCAGTAGGTTCTGATGCTTGGAGCACCGGGTAGAATCCCAAGGAAATGTATCTGCCTCCTATCGCAAAGCATCTGGACCACCAAGGAGTAGCATGTCACCATGACAGTGCAAGGAATAGGCAAGGAAGACCTCACTAGGCTAGATTCTGACCCAGAGGTCAGGCAAGATGGAAGCCCCAGGGCCAGACTCACCTGTGTCTGCCATAGGTGTCTACCTAGGCTGCATCCTGGTTGTGCCAAGAACGTGCTAAAATCCACAGTTGTTATGCCACAGCAGCTCCAAGACTTCATCCTGCAGCGGAAAGGCCATCAAGCCCTTCTCATACCTCAACTTCCCCATCTCTTTTCTTGTAAACAAATACGGTTCCATGCTACCTCCTTTCCTTACCCCTCATGGAATCGAGGCCCTCCAGGATGGAAACTGCAGGGGCTGGCATCACTCTCTGGGCCTTGGAACACCTGGGGGGGGGGGGGGAGAAGGAGGCAGAAAGGCAGGGAGGGAATAAAGGGACACATAAGAGCACCTCACGTGATCCCCAACCACTCCCCAGATCTCACTAGGTTTTACTTACAGCCCCGCATCCCGGGTTCCGGCAGACAGAGCCAGGCTGGACCACAGAGTCACCAAGTCCTAAGCAGAGGAGATGGGGGAGGTCAACAAGAATAGTTCTCCCCACCTTGAAATTGCTCCGCATCTTAGGCTGGATGTCCCGGAGACATTTTAAGCTCATCATGTGCATGATGAGAAAGCCTTCTTTCCTTCAAGCCACTCCTGCTCTTCCTAACTTTGCCATGACTGTTGAGGGCCCACCCACCGCCCAGTCATCCTCACTGAGCTCCCATATCCAATCGATTAGCCATCGACATGGCCAATTACAACAGCCTAGTCCAGCCTGTTCTATCTTCGCATCTGTCTCTTCCTCCCTGCTAAGGCTGCGCCGCCCCAGTGGGAGCCCTCATCACCCTAGGCCTGGCCTATTGCAGCAGCCTGCTCTGGAGGGAGGGTCTGCCTGCTCCAAGCTCTCCTTCCGCCAGGCCATCCTCCACTCAGCCAGTTAGATGCTTTCCCTAGAACACAAGTCAGACCCATCCCTCCCTGCTCACAAAGTCCACCCCCATTGAATAACTTCCTTTGGCTCCTTAATACCAACCTCCAGGATCAAAAGGAAAATCTCCTAGCTTTTCATGCCCTTCATTACCTAGCCATCTCCCACCTTTCAAGTCAATCCACAACATATTACAAGTCTTTGATCCAGGGACAGCACCCCCTTGCCATCCCTCCATTTAGGGCCTGTGCATTTCTCTATTGTTTTCAGTTCCAAATTACCTCCCCACCACACCCAATGAGAAGGAAAAAATACCTCCCCCAACCCCCTTACAAATAGAAACAAATCCCCGTTATTAGCCAGGTACACAGGAAAAAGAAAATCTCCTTCAGTTGGCATGGCGTCCATCGGCTTTTTCTGAAAGAGCATTTTCCTTATGAGGCTTGTGCAATTATGGCTGCTTCGACCGGGCGCTTTCACTGGTCCTCTCCCATGCTCCTCATCTCCTGGCTCCTTTCAGGTCTTGGCTGAAAGGCCGCCTTCTCCCAGAAGCCTTTCCCCGGATGCTCTCAGCTAGTCCCTTCCCTGAGCTTCTCCTCCCTCTGGCCTACTTCTCTCGTATATGTCCCTATGTCCGTGTGTACCCATGGCACCATTGGCACGTTAACTCGCCCACTAGACTGAGAGCTCCTGGAGGACGGGGCTCGGCCGGCCTTCCTTTTTGTAAGGGCAGCACTTAGCATGGGGCCTGACCCACGGTAGACATTTAACAAACACTAGAGACTTGTTGACCTGCTCCAGGCTCGGGGGCCTCTGATGCAAGCTCCTTCTGTTCCAGGGCACTCTCCAGGGCATGAGATACGCTGAGTGGCAGGAGGCACAGGTTCAGCTCTTCCCTGTGGAGCACAGCAAATTCAGCTCCTGAGGCCCAAAGCAGGATCCCACATCCAACAGCCCCCAAACGCCAGGAGCGATGATTCTGTACCCGGCAAGCTCATCCTCACCCAGCATTTAACAAAGCACGGGCCTACTCAGTTAATTCAAGTGTTCTTATCCACATTTTTACAGGGAGGAGACCGCAGCTCACAGAAGTTAAAGGACTAGTCCACAGTGAGAGGACTGCTACCTGAACCTGAATCTTCTTTTACTCCAACAATGAGTCAGTAATTTCTCTGTGGCTGTTTCCTTAGCTGTAAAATGGGGACAAGAATAGCACCTACCTCAAGTTTGCTGTGAGGAACACCAAGTGCTTTGCCACCTTTAAAGTGGAATATAAATGCTACTAGGAAGGGACATCACTGCCCCTCCTTGCTAGACAGACACCCACTGGCAGATCTCTTGCAGGGCCTCCTGGAGCCATCAATTCAGCTGCTCAGCTTTATCCCACCTTTTAGAAAGCCAGCATCCAGACCCACCTCCCTATCTCCAAGGCCCCACCCTCAACTCTAGATTATGGTCACATCTTCTCCCTTCCTTCCCACCTTCCCCCCTTTACCAAATCCCAGCCTCACTCATCTCATTTCCTCAGTAGTATCCCATCAAATGAGACAAAAAACGTGTATGATCCCAGCTCCAGCTCCGATGCCTTCTGTGCCAGATGCCCAAGATCAAGCCCCCAAGCCCAAGACCACTACCCACATCCCGCTATCTAGCCTCTGGAACTTATGTAGGAGGACAAAAAAATAGAACAACTTCTCCCCACTGCCCACCCCGACGCCATCTTTCCTCATTCCCTCCCTCACTTAGGCCTTTCCCGACGAAGTGTCTCTGCTGACTTCGGAATGGCGTCGGAATGCTTGGGCCCCTTGAGGGCACTCCTAGTACTAGAGCTCTCCGGAGGCTTCTCGGCACAGTGTGGTCCCAGAGTACAGCCCTAGTAGCAATGGAGTAACGAGTGTCAGGGACAGATTACGGTCTAAGGACCGAATGGGGCACTCACACCGGGGAGAGGACAGAGATTACCTGGATGCTTAAGAACTCTGAGAAATCTGTTGTTCGTTTAGGGCAGCAGGACCAACCCTAAGAAGAAAGGCTAACTTCAACCAGTTCTGTTCAGGTTCCACACTCTTCCCCAGCCCTCCCCCGCCCCGCCCCAATCATGCCCTAAGCGATCCTCAGCCCACCGGCTCACCTTAAGGGCATCATGGAATATGGGCACCCCAGGGTGATGGCGACAGCCATCTGTAGAGCAGACAAGATCGAGTATGAGCAGTTAAGGTGCCATCTAGCCACCATCCCTACACCCTCCACTGGAAGCAACTGCATGCTCAGACCCCTGTTTTCAGACCTATGTATGGGTGGAGCTGGAAAGGCAGAGGCCTACAGTTCTAGGCCCACACCACTCCCTTCAGTGCAGCAAGATCACTACCTCCCTCCCTAAAAGCACCCAAGCCCCGACTCACCTGGGAGGTTGGCATCTGGGTCGAAGTGCTGCCCACAGCCTTTATTAAAGCAGAGCATGGACATGGCAACGGGGGTGGTGGTGGCCGAATAGTCTTTTCCAGGGTCTGGCAGCCTAACCCGGGAGCAGCTCTTACTAAAATGGGAGGTATGGCCACCCAGAAGGCCCAATGGCTATCTTTAGCTCGCAGTGAGGCACCTCCTAACTTGGGCAAGGATCTGCAGGTGGCCTTGTCACTCAATGGAGGCAGCAGAGGGACTGTGAGGGGGAGGGCTTAAGTCCAGGAAAAGAGGCTCCTGGGAGAGTTGGATGTAGGCCAGCTTAACTCCACCCCCAAGACCTCAAACTTTTGAGGCAGACGTTGGGGGGGCAGCACCAGGCCTTCCAAATGCCTCTGACTAGGGCATCTTCTCTTCCACCGAGGATTCAGATCACAGGGTTCCAATGGGTACCCCTCAGGCAAAGGCCAGATGCTTACCTGTGGGTTACTGGGGGGAGGGTTTGGCGGAAGGGAGGGGACTGGTTTTCAGGGTTGGAGCAAACTTAAGGCGGAAACGGCGAGGTATACTCCCTTCCCAGTATATCTGTCACTCATTGTGCCCACACCTCCGTGCTCATGCTCCCCCCTCCCAAATACTTGTCCCCCAAAAAGAGACAACACAGAAGATGGAAAAAGGCTTAAATTCAGTTTTTAATGATGCTGCTGCTGCATTCCTATCTCATTTCTCAAATCAAATGCAGACTGTGAGGGCCAAACATCAGCTACCCCAGTGAAAGTTGTACAGCACAGCCCCAGGAAGACAGGCAAGCCTTAAGAACTATAGGCATGGATAAGAGAGCACCAGCACCCAGCAGCCCCTGGCCCTGCCTCCAAGCTCGCGAGCGGACCGACACAGAGAGTGTTAACAGTGACACGCCAGCACCCCCCAGAGGGAGGTGAAGCTTCTCCATTCTGGGCTGCCTCCCGCCATCCAAGAAATAGAAGTTAAAAAACTAAAACCAAAACAAAACGGATAATGGAAACCTAAAAGCAGATAACAAAACCTTCTCGGGATGTAAAAAGGAACACTGGGGTGGGAAGAGGGAAGAGGCCCTTCTATTGGTATTGTTGCCTGAATTTCATGGACACACCTGAGGGCCTAACCAAAAAGGAAACGGGGTTAAGGATCGTGTCTAAGTTACTGAGGGACCAGTGAGGGGAGAAAGGTGGAATGGTCAAGGGAACCAGGGATAGAGCCGGGTCTGCTTGTGCCGTGGCCTCCCCCATCCCCTTCTTAGCCTTCACATTGAAGTTTTAGGAATGAGCCACATAGAACTGCTTCGCTAATGCCCCTCCCTAACCCCTCTCTGCCCTCAGCAAATTTCCTACCTAGAATAGTTCAAGTGGGAGGCCTAACTAGCAGGAGGAGCGGAGCCCCAAAACCCCTCTAAGGTAGAATCCTGGCTAGTCCAAAAAGGGTCCGGGGAAACTCGACACTGTGACTCTATTAGTATCTGCGACGTTTGTTTGGGCCAAAGTCCCCTCCAGGAGTTCCTCGGTTGAATGCGGGAGGGTTTCCACCCATTGCCCCAAGTCCTTCCATTGTACCACCCTGGCCAAAGCGGTCACTGGGTGGTGGGGTCTTCAATGCCAAAGGAGAAAGGGAGAGAGGTGTTAAAGCACATCCCCTAACCCCGAGCTCCCCATTACCCAAAGTCCCTCTCCCCTGAAAGGCCAGTAAGGGCCAGCTGCACACCAGGTCTCTACTCTACCAAGAAGAGAGCCGAACCAGAGACGGGGACTCTCGGCTTTAGGGTGACTGAGGCTGACGATACCAGCGTCAAGAGCTGCTGCAATCACCTCTCTGATCACTCACCCCGATTTCTCAGTGCTGACAAGAATCCAGACACTGGGCAATTTTCTTAACTCCACAATCGGAGCAGTCTGGAGCAATCCCTTCGATTTGTGTTTGCTGGATTGACATTCGGTATTCCTCTGGCCTAGATGGCTGAACTGGACCAACGGGGGCCGGTCCTTATGGACTCGGCCTACCGGATACTGACCTAGCTGGCCCCCAAGGGAAGCATGCTTCCAGATCACACAGAGCCAAAGTCTTTGAGCTCATGACACCAACCTCTGCCTATATATCCCTTTTCCTCGTCTTCCTCAAATAGAAGCAGACCTATCCCATCCCCCACAGGAAACAGCAGAACAATCGGTTCCTAGAACAGCCAAACCTCAGCTCCTCGAGCACCAGCTCGTAGAGCCTATCTGAACACTGTCTCATAGGGAATGAAGCCAAAGTGGAGTCCAAAGTGCCAACTCTGGCGCTTTACCACCCTATGAAATCTGGGGCGAATCATTTCTTTAACCTCCTGGACTCTGTTTCCTCCTTCTTAAAAGGAGGAAGTTGGACTAGCTGCCCTAGGAGGTCCCTTTCCAGTTCTAGTTCTAGGGCCCTACCGAATGCTGGAATAGGGGGCCTATGAAAGAACACCCCACAGAAAACAAGCATCGCCTCCCCCTTTGGGCCAAGGTACCCCTAAGGCCAGCCCTGCAAATATATTACCATTCCCATGGTTCCATCTGGCATCATTGGACCAGGCCCTGGAGCACTTGGGGCACCAGCTGGTACATTAGCACCTCCCAAGGATCCTCTGTTGTTTATGCCCATAGCACCTAAAAACAGTAATGTAAGGAGCTGGGGGGGACTAAGGACAAGGACATCACCACAATTATAAACACATTCATATTCCACGCACTCCCCAAGCTAGATGTGATCCGAAAGGAAGCTTGTACTAGCCTCAGAGGCTAGACAAAGGGTCGATGCTGTGGCCTCTCACGCCCTCCTCTGGTTACCCAGAGCCAAGTCAAACATGGGGAGAGCATGGGATAGGAAGGAGAGCAGAAGCGACCTTCGTTGCCCACAGCCAACTCTCAAGCCAGGTGGCTGGCACGACAGAATGCCATACAGGTAGCGAGCACCTTGGCCCATAGCTAATCACAGCCACCGAGTGCTTTTGCATCATGCCAGTTGTTTTTGAAAGATGTTTTTCTTGTAGTCCTAGGCCCAGGGGAGTCTCGAGCCCAACACTAAACCCCAGCCAATAATGCTACCTGAATAGAGCAGCCACTGGAATCTGGGAGAGGTGAGAGGGAAGGGGGAACTGCTGGAGCTTCCTTACCTCCTATACCCATCTGGCCCATCCGCATCTCCTGCTCTCTCTAAAACAAACAAAATGGCACAAAAGTTCACCACGGCCTGCTCACCAAAACCTCCACCTGTTTCTGTTCTAAGGACCACCTGCTCTGAGTTGTCCTCACCCCCCCCCACTACACCCCACCCCAAATCCCTGGGAAACAGTTCTAAGGGAGATAATCAAATCAAGAGGCCTGCCAGAAAAGGCCGCCCCAGCGTACTGCGCTGAGGCCAAGGGGAGGGAGCTGCCAAGACACGAGCTAAGGGCTCTCCCGTTAGAGAGGGACTCAGGCTCTGTCTATTGCTGTCACCCAGGATCCCAGACCAAAAACCTGTCAAAAATAATTTGAGGGCATGAACAAAGGGCATCGGTGGCGCCACAGAACTTAGATCCTAACCTAGAACCACAGGGGAAGACAGTGGCCCCGATTTTCACACCGAGCTCAAGACTAGGCTTCATCTACACTGTTTTTTCCTGTTTGGGGAGTGTGTCAGGTCTGACACTACCAATACTCTGCAGCAGGCTGTATCCCTGCTCCATGTGCTCTCTGTAAGCTCTCTAAACCCAAGCCTGACTCTTAGTGCTATTTCTCTTCCAAAAGGTTCTTTTAGTGAGCAAGGGGCAGACCCTGGTGCCCTTCGGTATCCCAGGCACCGGTTCCTAGTTGGTTTGTTATGCCATGAACGGGCAGCCCCTCAGGGGTGCCTGTGTCTAAGGCACTCCGTACCGCATCAGGGAAGTTTCCTTTGAAGCCCTCCTGCTGCCGTCGCATCATTTCTTCCTGCTGCCGTCGCATCTCCTCCTCACGCCGCCTGCGTTCCTCCTCCTGCCTACAGGGAACAGAGAGTCAGCCATCAAGATGCCTAGGACCCACCAGAACGAGGCAAGCTAGTCTATGTGGAATCCTACGAACCACACCAGGCCTTCTCTTCTGCCCTATTTCATCCTGGGAAGGTCCCTCTCCTGTCCTTCCAGTGCCTGTGAGGCCAGCACTTTAACAGCTTCCCTGCCCCATAGCGTGGCCAGAAAAGGGGCCTAGGAACAGCCCAGTCTCAAGCAACCTGATGAGGAGTCAATTAGGTTTTACCTAAAAGGATTTGGAAAGAGAGGGAGATGGGACTGAGAAAGTACCTTAGCTCCATTTGCTTGCGTTTCTGCACCTCCTGGTTATGCAGCTCCTCCATCCTTCGAAGCTCTTCCTGGCGCCTCATCAAATCTAGAGGAGCATACATCAGGCAAATGATACCCAGGGCATTTTTCATGACAATATTCCCATAAACCCAGCCACACGCCCTCCCACGTCATAGGCTCACAGATTCAAGGCTGGAAGATGCCACCTCAGAAACCATCCATGTTTAATCCTAATGAGGGAAGGCGACTCTATCTATAGCTAGGCCACAGCACAGGCAGGACTAGAATCCAGGCCTTCCTGACTCCCTACACTGTGCTGTCTGCTATGCCTGAGGACCTCCTCCAATATTATTCCACGAGTCGGAAAAGAGCAGCCCTCCAAGATGAGGCTTTGAGTCTGCGCTCAGAAAGAGGGAAATTACTTTCAGGCCCCACTCACCCTGTCTCATCAACATGACCTGGTGCTCATGGCGAGCAGCCTCCATCTCCATCTCCAGTTTCTCTCTGGCTTCCTTGATATTTCGGTCTACTTGGTCCTGCTGCTGTTTCTCCATCTCAATCAGTGCTTTCCAGCGCATGGCATACTCATATTCGAAGGAGCCAGGCTGGGCAAATCGAGGTGGCTGCTCTCGCTCCCTGGTAACAGAAAGACCTGGGATCATCCTTTACCCTAGCATTCACACCCAACAAGGAAAACGACAATCTCTCAGAGGGGCAGAAAGAATACCGTATACTGATCACAACGGCTAGAAAGCCCCTAAAACCCATTCTGGCTCAAAGTACTCCAAATCAGAAACCTGGCCTTCCTGTCTCTCTCTCACGCACACACAGACTAAAGGCATTCATTCTTCCCCCTTCTTTCTTAGAAATAAATAGGCTTAGTTTCCAGGTAACATACTTGTGGAATTGTTGGTTCTTGATGACCAACTTCTCTGGGAGCCCTTCTTCATCATCTAGCTGGTCCATCGGCTCCACGGTCACTGGCCGAGGAAATCTGGGAGACAGGAAAATGTCTTCGAGTCAGTTGAGAAGGAAGCATTTAGCGTTAACAAAGCAAATTAACTAGAGCAGGGGCTCAGGAAAGCAACCAAAGAGAGAATTGGAGAGGCTTTCATACCTAGTCCCAGGAAGCCCAACTCCCTCATGAAAGCACTCCAGAGGAACTGGAGCTGACATTCACAGAAGGATCAGCCAGCAATTAACTGACACAGTGTAGCTACAAAGGAGTCATTTATAATAGGCAGAGAGAATGGCCAGCTACAGTCCAAAATAAGTATTGCAAGAATGCTGCAAAGCACCTTGGGACCCCCCAGATACAGAAAATACTTCCATAGCCAAACCCAAAGAGAAGTGACAAAATACTCAAGCCCATTCTTCAAAGCAAGTACTGGCTCAAATGTTCAGATGGTACATGCCATGTTTTCTATAAGCCAAGGGGTTAACAACGCACAGTCTTCACCAATGTTAAGCTGGCATTGCAATACCATCAACTGTACTTGGAGAAAATGGCTTGGGTGTGTAATGTTCAAGGAGCAGACTATTTGTTATTCTCTTGCTTTCATAGACAGAGAGAGGATCAAAAAAAAAAAAAAAAAAAAAAAAGACCAAGATCAAGGCAGCTAGGGGGCGCAGTGGATAGAGCACCAGCCCTGAAGTCAGGAGGACCTGAGTTCAAATCTGGTTTCAGACAAGTGTCTGACAAGTTCCTAGCTGTGGGATCCTGGGCAAGTCCTAACCCCTAATGCATCAACCAAAAAATAAAAAGACTAAGCTCAAGAGAGGCCAAGTTCTGCAGCTTCCAATGAGGAATACCATATCGGTACAGCTTCTTGGGCAGCTCAGTCCAGCTGCTCCAAGTAGAACTGGCCCCTCCAGCTTAATCTCTGCAGGCCTAGGGGAAGAAGGCTTAGAAAACGAAGAATCTGGCTTTTCCAGGCTCATCCTCTAGACTCACGCCAAAGAGGGAAAGTCAACTTTTAAGAGACACAACAAGAACATGTGAAGCCTCATGCACAGGGACCACTCTCCTAAATCTTTCCTCCACTTACGTGGTCAGAAGGAAGGACCCTTCACTGCATCTGTCCAGAGCTTTCCGGGCAGCTGGCTTCCCTGAGAATTCCACAATGCCTTTCCCTGAAGGCCTCCCTCGATCATCCACAATCACTACAGCCCTCTCCACCTGGCCAAAGACAGAGAAAGCCTCCTCCAACAGTTCATTGGACACGAACTGAGGCAGGTTCCGAACCGTCAGGGATGCGCTATGGCAGGCAAAGCGCACTCGCAATTGCTTTCCACGTAAGGGCATGTTGTCCAGCTCCACTTTAGCAATCTCAGCTAGAGTGCGGGTTTCCTAGATGGAGGGAGAAAGCACATTCACAGCCTGATACACAGACCAACACAGAAATAAACAGATCAAGAACCCAAATTTTCCACAGCCCAGGAACTGGCAACCAAGGGCAAGAAAGGCCACCAGGGCTTTATGAGGCCTTTCTGATCCCAGCAACCCCTTCCTTCTGCCTGTGAAATCCCATCCCTGGTCCCGATCTCTCCCTCCCCAGCCCCCTGTCAGCTCAGTTCTTTTAGAGCCTCTCACCAGGCGGATGAAGCCAAAGCCTTTGTCCTTGTGAATGAACACCTCGCCTGCCTTGCCGTATTTCTCAAACAGCTTCCTCATCTCCTCCTCAGTGATGTCAGGAGGGAGATTTCCCACAAAGAGGCGGCTACGCTGGGTGAAGGTCTTCTCCCCTGGCTTCCTAAAATTCTTTAGATCAATAGTCAGGCCTTCATCTGCAGAGGAATGAGATACACAGATGGTTTCTAAATTAGAGAATAAAATCCACCGAGTTCTGACCAAAACCCCAAAACAAAACATCGTGAGAACAGGGACAAGCCAGTGCCAAAGATAACTGTTTTCTTTCCCAAGCAAACCCCCAACTGCTTTCAGTACTTTGTACCTAAATTAAAAAATGGGAGGCCAGGTCACTTTTCATCAGATTCGCCTTGCTGACAAAGAAGGGGTTAAGAAGAAAACATGAGCCCGATCCCCAACACAAGACCATATATAAAACAGGAATTTTTAAAATTTGTTATTGTTGAAGGCAAAGGCCCCCTCTCACAGGTTAAGTCCTCAGAAGTTACTCTCCTTTTAGCAGCAGAGAGTATCTCAGACTCTGAGGGGATGGGCTCAATCACAAAGCCAACTCAAAGCGGGCCAGAACACAAGCACACTGTGATAGTAGCCCAGACCTAATCTTAAAGGTTAAGAGGGGCTTTTCCTTCTGCATGAAATTACTGTTTTTGTAATTCCACCACACCGTAAAGATATTCCTCAATTAAGGCATCTGAGAAGCAGAATGAAAATCAAAAGAAACTTCTGCATCTCTTCCTGATAACCGGCCAGGGTACCAAGCGAAATGGACCTTCCCTCTCCCTGACAGGCACCGAGCAGAGGCTTCTCATTCAAATGTGGCCTGGACTCCATGGCCTTTCACCTGGAAACCCTGAATTTGCCCACATTCTCATGGAGAGTCATGCTTCTCCAGGGCTTACAGAGAGGTGGCACTGACAGGAGCCTGGCACCCAAGTAACAAATTTTAGAGTGGAGCTTCTCTACCTTTTCTGGGACAAGGACTCCCCCTTTTGGCAGATTGGTGAAGTCTATGGACTTCTCCAAATAATGTTTAAGGCAGAAAATACTTCAAATTACAAAGGAAACCAGTAATCCTGAAATACAGTTGTCAGGATATCTCGGAAACAAGCTCAGGCACCCCAGGTTAGGAACCTCTGCCCTAGCTATAAAATCCAACAAAGAAAACAGAGCCCACATGAGCCCAGAAACCCACAACAGGAACCAGTCAAGAAAATCAGGTCTAGGGTCCCCAGTCCAGGCAAGAAAAGGGCTAGCAAAGGCTGTACCACACCTACACACCACAGCAGCATTATGCCCTTTAGGTGGTGTTCTAAGGCACCTCTAAGAAGTGGGCACTACAGGACACCGACCGGAGTTACCCTAGAACACATTCATTTTTGTAGCTAAGGAGCCAGCCTGCCATCCCAAGAAGAAGCTGTTTGGGAAGAGATGAGAAAAGAAATGTGAAGATACCCAACAGGAGGTAGAAAGGCTCGTCCTCCAAGTACCCAGCTAAATCAAGACATTACTGCCAAGAGAGGAATCTATTCCCACCCAAGTGCTAGAACACTCACTCTGGCTGTTGGCCTGCTGCCCATTTGCAGGTATTGGTGGTGGCTGCTGCTGCTGCTGCTGCGGCTGCGGCTGTGACTGCTGCTGCTGCTGCTGCTGCTGCTGGTGCTGATGCTGGTGTTGGTGCTGGTGCTGCTTCCTTGGAGTATGATTCTGTTTATCCAGGTTAAAACCTTTGTTGCTCTGCATTTTTGCACCCTACAAAATAAAATAGAACAGGTTGGTGTATCCTTATACACATTTGTTAAGGCAGTCAGTCATCACCTCGATATCTTTCTCACCTTAGAAAAATGAAAGCCTCTGCTAGAACCAAGTAACAGATTCCTCCTTGGAGACATGGAATGGAAAGTATGAAGGAAACAAGCATTAAATAAGCACCTACTATGTGTGTGCACGACTCTTTTGCTAAGAAAGCATATGACAAAGATCTCACAACAGCCTTAGGAGGTAGGTGGTATTATTGTCCCCATTTTATAGGATCCTGAGGAAATGGGAACACACAGCTAGTATTCACGGCTGGGCTGAATTTGAACTCGGGCCTTTAAAGCTCCAAAGCTCCATCCACTATACCACCTAGGTGTTTCTTAATGCAATCCTAGACCAACAAGTTCTATGTGACATAAAGGATTAAACTACATACAAAAGAGCATCAGATGAGCAGAACCTGTAACAAAGGAAAAATGACAATGGGGACTCTACTTCTGAGCCAATCCAGCTACTTTTCAAGTTCAAATCTACCCCAGTTAGGGCCTCCAGGGCTTCTCAGCAGGCCCAAGATTACTGATGACCTGGCTCATCCACTGATCTTGGCTTTCAATTCAGTGTCCAGGAATGAGAGCACTAGCTCTTTCAAGTAAAACAACCATTTCTCATCAGCAAACATCAGCTGAGCTGCTTTCTTTCAGCATTAGTTCTGTATGAAACAAAACAGAGGCCAAGTCAACACCATATAGAGGTCCCAAAAGTCATGATTCAGCTGAAGGAGGAGTTTCTTACATCCTACTGAGATTTTCTTTGCAATCTCAGAGACCACTACCATCCCTAGCCAAACCTAAGATTTAACAGTACTGGAAGAGTCCACGACAACTTGGCCAAAAAGTTATTTTAGGAGCGACCGGGTCCCATTAAAAACCAAAACAACACTCACACCCACCCACCAATTTTTAACTCGATGAATACCAATTTAAGTTATATAGCGCTTGGAGGTTCGAAAAGCACTCTGCATGTTTTTGCTCGATCTTCACAGTAGAAACCAAAGTCAAAAATCCAAAATGAATCCTAGGACCATTTATTTCATCACAGTTAAATGAACTGACTGCCCCTGAGATGCCATCGGCTCCCATTTGGGGAGCACTCATGTGCCAGGGATACCAAAACATCAAATCAACAGGTACTGTTACCTAGGAACTCCCAATTGAGCCACAGTCAAGACAAGGGAGGAGGGGGGCAAGGGCAGTCTTTGAGGGAAGGCTCAAGATTAAGGAGACCTGGAAAAGGATTCTTGCAGAAGGTGGGGCCAGAGAAACCAGTAAGTATATGAGGGAAAGAACTCCAGGCACAGCAGGCAACCAGCTAAGAGTGGGAAAATGGAGTGAGGAACAGCAAGGAAGCCAGTGCCAAGGGGTCATAGATGCCCAAAGATCCCAGCTGAAATGCTTCCGCGTGCACAAGCCAGGCCACCTTGGCGGTCAGGGTCTAATTCCCATTTCTTGAAACACCAGTCCTAGCCATTTAAATGCCAAACCGGAAACCGATTGCAGAAAGGCTTGTTCACTGGCTTCCTATGGCAACTCCAACACAGAACAGTCCCTCAAATTCAGAAATTACACAGAATTTACAAGTTTACACCTTGTTATATTTTCTTTTGTAATAACGTACCTAGAAAAATCTTTACTTTATGGCTGATAATATTTGGAATTAATGCAATCACTTAGGGAAATCTTTTCAGAGGCCCTATCTCTAGGCCCCAGCGTCTCCTGCACAAGCTTTTCCAAGAATGCCCTTTCTCAATAGTCCCTCATCCTCTCTCAGCTCAAGGGCAGAGCCACAATACAGGAGATAAGGCAATAGTCAATTTGGACAGAACTCGGGGTTCTCGGTACAGGTTTAAACACTGATTGAGGCCAGATGGTCTCTGTTACTATTGCTTGTTTAAAGCTACAGGCCCCCTCTCTTGAGCACTAACCTTTAGACTAGACTTTTTTTGGCTAGCCCACCCAATTTCTATTCAAAAGCTCTATTCAGACAAGCATGCATCGACTCCCAACTGAAATGGCTTGCTTTGTAATCTCCGTCAACAATAAAGCTAGCATGCCCCCTGGCACCATTCTCAGTACCCCCTGGTTTTTTCCTTACCTCTCTCTGGTCTAGAACACAGGCCCTGGCAGAGGTTTGTGTCACTGGTCCTAGTCTAACATCCCAGAGCTTCCCGGACAATATCCCCATTCAGAAATCCACAATACACATTTGCATGTTAAAGGCAACCCCATGGACTTCCATTCAATATTTACCGTTCAAGGCCTGCACACAGAAATTTCACTTAACGTTCAATTTAAAGGAAGCCATTTCAAGACAACCACAAGCAAATGGCTGGTACATCAAGGAGGAATTTTGAGATGCACGAAGAGCCAGAACTTCATTTCTAAGCGTCTCTCCAAGGATAAGATAAAGAAAGGTATTGTTGGATGGATGAAGCCTGACCAAATTGAACCTGGTGATTGGATTTTTTTTTTTCTTACATACCCAACCTTTAGATGACTGATGGGGGAATGACTATGTCTAGAATCTCTCTCCAGTTGGGGAGGGGGGTGGGTGGAGGACTATAGGCTTAAGGGGCATGTGCGCTTAAGGAATGGAAACAAGGAAGCAGAAATAACCTTGCTTCCTACCCACCTCCCACCTTCTTCCCAGATTCCCTCGGTGGAACAATCTGCATGGGAACAAGTAGCTATTTTAAAGAAGCAACAACAATAACAAAATGCCTGGAGTGTAACAATTATTCTAACAGGTGATTGCACTATCATGGCATTGGGACACCAGTGTGACCCAGAATTTGTAACATTCTCTGGCCTTCAGTTTTAGCAACTATAAAATAAACTGGGTAGATAAGATTAAAACATTTACAAGACATCTTCCACTCCCCCATCAAGGATCCTACCAGCTGCATACAAAATTTTGGCCACTAAGGGAGATCAGCCTTTTCTACCAGGAAAACTTCAAAGAATGGTCTACATTCCTTCTTCTAAAAGTCTATTTTTATACAAATTAAATAGCCATTCCCTCCCTCCCTCCTTCCCCACCTCTAAAACCTAAATATTAAGCCTTTAAAACACAGTGCAAAAAATAAATAAATAAATAAATAAATAAAATAAAAAAATAAAACACAGTGCAAATGATTTTGAGATTCCCAATCCTTCACTTAGCAATAAAAGCTGGCATGTAAGCTTTGGAAAGTGCTTTAGATCGCAAAATCGACTCCATAACATCCTATAAATTTGAACCTATATGCCCCCAAACTTGTAAGATACGAAAGGTTTTATTGGCCCCATTTTCCAGACAGGGGAAGTGAGGCTGTTACATTGAGAGGTGGTATTTGGACCCAATCTTTTCAGAGGATTCGTGTGTCAATGGTCACGAAGCCCCCGAGATTACGTCTAGAATACAGGCAGTCTCACCTAGTGCTCAATGCCAAAGAACAATTTCACAATGGAGAGTGAGTTTTTCTAACCCCGTGGCAGGACTTTTCTGAAAACTGCTAAGCATTAGCGATGGAGGAAGCAGCTGGCAGATTTAAGAAGTCAAGATCCGTTGGTGGAAAGCGTTTTGTAAGCTGGGGGGGGGGGAGGGGGGAGGAGGACCGGTGATCACTTGGGACACAAAAAGGCCCTGAAGGATGAATGTCAACATCTATCCCGGCGGGGTACGGGCCCGATGAGCAGAAGCGCGGGATCCCAAGGGCAAAACGTGGCAGGGCCCCCGGCGGCCTCCCCCCGCCGCCGCCGCCGCCGCGCCCCCGCTCCCGCTGAGCACAAAGAGAGGCCCAGGAGAGCAGGAGGCGACGCCCCGAGCAGCCCCGGCCTGCCCTGGCTCGCTCCGCTCCGAGCGCTTGCAGCAGCACGGGCCCAGGCCGCCCTGCTGCCCGCCAACGAGCGCGCGCGCCGCACACTCGGTACGAGGGCGACCGCGGATGAGGAGAGGTGGGGAGAGAGCACGGGGGAGGGGGAAGAGAGAAGGGGGAGGAGCGCGACGAGGCCGAGACCAGACCGAGGCTGAGGCCGAGGCCGAGGCCGAGACCAGACCGAGGCTGAGGCCGGCGCGAGGGCGAGGGCCTACGCCCGCCCCCCCCCCACCCCCCTTCTGCCTACAGCTCCCCGCCCGCCCGAGCTGGCTCGCTTGCTTCAGCCTCACCACCGAGCCGCCTAACCGTCTCGTGCCGCGCCGCTACCGCCGCCGCCCAACCTAACTCCACTCCGCCCCGCCCCGAAACATTTCTCGCTGTGCCCCACCAGAGACTCCACGTTCCGCCTCACCGGGGCCCGCTCCTAGCACGACTCACCTGATGCAAAGCTGTGTCTCCCCCGAGTAGCGGCAGCGTTCCGCCGCCTCTAGCGCCTCAAGAAAAGAGCGCGAGGCCGCCGGAAACCACTCAACCTAGTTCGGCACCGCCCTGGGCTCTCAGAGTTGACACCTTTACTGGATGGCCGCCCTGTCAATCCGATATCGTACTAGGGGAGGAGCCACTCTTCGCCCGGGGCATCCCGGCAATTGGCTCTTCTGGGCTTGGGCACCGCCCACAGACCTTGCTGCTCAGCAAGTTCGCCTGAGCTGTGCACGGGGGACAAAGAGCAGGCTTGCGAGGCTCATTGCGCCTGCGCGAAGTGAGGCGCGTGAGGCCTTGGACGTTCCCGCCACTAGCTCACTGCGCCTGCGCTCGGGGACCCTGTAACGGTTGGCTCTCTGCTGGTGGAAGCCGCGCGCTCTGGAGACTGTCAATTTTACTTGGGCCTCGAGTTGCAATGCGGCATTTTCACACCTTCTTCTACACGCTAGCCAACCTGAGGCTTCTCACTCCCCGCAGGCTTCAAAGGTGGTGTTGCAAAACAAAAAAAAGTAGTATAGTTCAGTCAAGTGAGGGAACCCAAAGCCCACCGACCCACTGCCCCGCCTAATCTGGCCTGCTGGTGGGCCCTGGTCATCAGAATCAGGCTGGAAAGGAACTAGCCCAGGGTTGCAATGGACAACTGCTGTCCCAGCTGCCCCTTCGGTGTCCTGTGTGCCTCTATTCCCCGTTTGCTCCCCTGCAAAAGAGGCCTCCAACCCAATGATCCTCCCTTAAATCATTGGTCCCTTGGTGATGAAGATCCCTTACATCAAAACCTTGGGCTTGGACCCAACAATCCCTGAGGTCCCTTGGAGCTCTGGAAATCTCATGGAGATGTCAGTTTCAGTCTATACTATTTCTATCCCGGCTATGAAACCCTATTGAAAGCTCTTGTTTGTGTGACCCAAAAGGTACCATAGAGAGCTTGAGGTCCATAAACTGTGCTGACTTCCAGGCTCCACGGCTGGTTCCTTGTAAGGCCTGATAAGGATTATTATTTAAGTGTTTATGTGGAACATCTTAGAGTCGGTTTAGGATCCAGGCCAGCACCAAGCCTAGGTTTAGGAAAACCCGAGTTCAAATTCAACCAAAGACACTTCCTAACCGGATGATCTTGGGAAACCTCGGAATGCCTCAGTTTCCTCATTTGTAAAATGGGGATATGAACTGTAAGAAGTTTGTTGGGAAGATCAAATGAGATATTTGCAATGTACTTAGCAAATAGTAGATGTTTGGGTTTTTTTTTCCCTTTATACAGAAGCTTCCAGAGTTCCTAGCTATAGGGAAGAGTTCACTGAAGACCCATTCAGGGATGAAGGCTAGGTAGCAATTAAGGCAATCTCCTCTTTAGCTTAGCCCCCACAATCTAAGTAAATAGGTAAATCTAGGAGGGGAAGACCCTCAGAATTTCAGGCAGAGTATGCCAATTTATAGCAGTGTTTCATAACTATCTAGAAGCATAATCCATACTGTCTTCTGGGTTACTTTGTTGCTACTGGGCTCCCAAAGCCACTTTAGATTACCCCCACGTGGATAGGCAGAGGATTTTAATATACTAATTTAATAATATGCTGGCATATATAAGGTTTGCGAGTTACATACAATTTCTCGGAACTCTTAGCTACTTGGTATCTAATTTTTATTGCTCAGTGATACATACCTTTGCCCTAGGCCTAGGATGGAGGCAAAAGTAATTAATATACACAAAACTAGCAAAGCTTGTTACCAGGGTGAATTCACATCTCATGCAGCAGAGGGCAGCTGCTGATCTGGGTTGAAATCTACTGGGAAAAGTGAAGACTGAAGCATAATCCATACTGCCTTCTGGGTTACTCTGTTGATACTGGGCTCCCAAATTCATATTAGATTGTATATACCCCCCAAGTGGACTGGCAGAGGATTTTAATATACTCATTTAATATTATACTAGCATATATAAGGTTTGTAAGTTACTGTATATACAATTTCTCCTAACTCTTAACTACTTAGTATCTAATTTGTTTTGCTCAGTGCTACACACCTTTGCCCTAGGCCTGGGATGGAGGCAAAAGTAAGTAAGTGAAACACTAAGGGAAGAAAGCTTGTTACCAGGGTGAATGCACATCTCATGCAGCAGAGGGCAGCTGTTGATCTAGGTTAGAATCTTCTGAGACAAGTGAGGACTGGAAGGCCAAACTGTATGTATTGCCACAGCCCAATTTTGTTATTCCAAAAGATCTTTTTTCCATTCTTTTGATTCGCACTCCTCTTCAGAAAGGGGTGAGGCAGGGAAGAAGGGGAATAATCTTTAATATAGCACATATTATAACCCAGATACTGGACTAAGAAGTTTACAATATTTTATGATCACATTACTTTGTGGTTGAGGTTGTTATTAGAGTTAAGGAAACCGAGACAAACAGAGATCATCCAGCTAGTGGGTATCTGATGATGGATTGGACTTCAAGCCCAGCAGTCTATTTTACCATCTAAGTGCCTTGGAAAAGGCCAGACCTGATTGCTTCTAAGGAAGCAGCACCTTCCCATAATCAAAAACCTGTCTTTTTCGTTTGTGGGGTTTGTTTTTTTTTCCGGCTTGCCAGAACACAAATCACTGTAGCTTATCTGAAACAGAAGTGATGTTTGCTTAAATATAACCATCAAAGTCTCCAAAGCAGACGCTACCCAAACTGCTTGCTCTGAATTCAGTTCCATAATTCATTCACCAGAGTGTTAGGAAGTGCTTCTTTCATTCAGAGGCTCCATTTCCCAGTTTTTTGCTTTGCTTGACCAGCCAGTCTTTGAAAATGGTTTCTGTGGTGTTTGTTGCATCTTCCTGGATGGGAGAAAACTCTTTGGAAATGAGTCTTGGGGGTGGGGGTGGGGGTGGGGGAAATTTTTTGCTTTCTATCAAGTGGAGTACTTTTTATGGACTGAGATTTTAGGAGACAGCTGGTGGTGCAGTGGAAAGTTGGGAAGAGCTGAGTTCAAATAGAGCCTCTGACAATAACTAGTCGGTAACCCTGAGCAGGCACTTCTCTCTGCTTCCTTTTCTTATCTATGGAATGGGAATAATAATAGCATCTACCTCCCAGGGCTTATTGTTAGGATCAAAGGAGATAATATTTGTAAAGTGCTTATATGCCTGGCACAAAGTTACATATAACATGTTATATACATGTTAGTTATTAACTTTTCCCATAATTTTTAGTGGATTCCTCTCCATCTCCAGTGAGAATCAGTTCTTCTGGCCTCAAAATGTACAGTCTCAGCGCTCACTTCCTGGAGGTGTGATCAAGTTCAGCTGCTTTTCCTGGCTTTGTTTTCTGCAGGGCCACTTCAGTATCCTCCAGGCATATTATGGGTCCTGGGATGGCTGTCCCAAGTCCATGGCTCTGCTGTGAATTCCTGTGCCATGTGTCTAACCAGGTGCTGAGCAAGATAAGACACAGTCCCTCTCGTTGTGGCCTTGACACAAATTGGGGGATGAACACAAATGTGGGTGATTCACAGAACATTACAAATTCAAGATATTAGAGAGTTTTAAAACCAAGTGTTCTTTAGGAGTTCCCAGGGGGAAGGACATTGCTACCCCCCAAAATGGGGAAGTCTTCCTGGAAGAGAGGCCATTTGGATGGGACTTTAAAGAATGTTTGCTTCTGTCTTTGTCTTCCTGGCACTGCTTGTATATCATAAGCACTTAATATAAGTGCTTGTTGAGTTGAGCTATGGGTAGAAATTGCAGAGGCGGAACTGGGTTTGATAATAAAGACAACCTTTTTTTTTTTTTTTTTTTTTTTTAAACTGAGGAGAATTGTCCAAACATGGAATGGACTCCCTCAAAGGTAGATTTTCCCTCCCGGGGGCTCTCTAAGTAGAAGTCAGGGCCACTGTCATAGGTATGGCAATTCTGGGTCACACATGGGTTTAACCCAGATGACTTCTTTGGAGTGACGATTGACGGCACGAATGGACGGGTATTTGTTCAGGTTTTCCTCTGAGCCAGGCGGGCTGTGCACTGGGCATACAAATCAAAAAGGAGAACAGAGTCCATCCTCAGGGAACTGCCATTTTAATAGGAATTCTAATCCATAGGATACAGTTAACAGGCATTTTCCAGGAATAGTATATCGTAGTGTTGATTTGATTACTGATCCCAAAGTGAGAGGTAGAAAGAGATCGGGGGGGGGGGGGGGGGGGGCTCAGTGTGTGTGACAGCATGGCAGGCACATGATATATGGTCTGGGACTAGCTATACAAATTCGTCCTCGTTCATTCACCAATCCAGACAACTCTGGCCAAAATGAACTCCGTCAGGATTGGGGATGTTTTTTCGGCCGTCCCGTCAGACGGGTGCCGTCTTGGGCAGGGAAAAGGTAGAGTGCACAAAGACAATGATTCGGTGAGATGAGAAGTTTGATATTGTAAAGAATTCCTAGATTTAACTCAGAGGGCTCTTAGAAGTCACCTAGGCCAGCCTCTTCATTTTACAGATGAAGAAACTGAGGAAACCCAGGGGAATAGTAGTTCCTGGCACAGCCAAGAATCCTAGGCCTCCCGCTCCCAAAGCAGTTCTCTTGCTACTGTTCAGCCCTGTCCTCTTCCTCTGTTAGTTGTGGTTTGAACTAGATGACTTCAAAGATCTGGGATTTGATGGTTCCGAGGAGTCCCAGGGGAAGGGAAGAGGATTGCTAAGCATGGCTCCTTCCTTCCTGCAAGATTTGTTTTTCTTGATGTTGATGGCAATTTTTGATTTCCCCCAAACACTTGTATTTGTCTGGCCTGCTTACAGATGCTTCCAAGTCCTTCCTGCCTTTTCCAGAATCCAACAAAATAGAGATGACCCCCCAGCTAGGTGAGGTACAAGCTTACTGATTTTCTTGGATTGGTGGGATTTTCATAAATCCTAGTCAGAGCTAAAAGCTGCTAGGATTATTGATTGATTTTTACAAGGAGGCAGCTTTCCTGGGTTTGGATGTGTTCAAGAGACCTAATTACTTCACTAGGGCTTCCCTTCTGTAGACTGGCAGCCCTGCACTTTCCTGCCTTGCCCCAAGAAGCGCCCAGGCACTTGGTAGGCAAGGGCAGATCCACAGTCAGCATTTGACCAGAAGGCATGTGCCTGGGGCAACTCTATCCCTTCCAGAAGATGGCGCATTTTGTGTTCCCAGGGTTGCTCTGACTTGGAAGGGAGGAATGGTGGAACATTTGAGGAGCAGAGAGGATCCCAGGATCATAAGACAACTGCAAGGAGCCTGGCACTTTACAGATGGAGAGACCGGAGCCCACCGGGAAAGGCGGGATGCCTCGCCCACAGTCATGGCTGCCAAGGGCACCCATGTTGAACTCTCCCCGGGGCAGCAAGTTTTCCTGCAGCCTTCCATCTAGTTCAACCTGCTTATCTTATAAAGGAGGAAACTGAGACCCCGGAAACAGTCATGGCAGCTGTGCCACTAGATGGCGCACCTAGTGCCCGATAGGCAGGCAGACTCCAGTTCGAATCCCACGGGACAACTGCCGTCCTCTGTCAGCCTCAGTTTCCTCCTCTGTAAAATGAGTCTAATATGAATCCTCACAGAGGTAGGTTGTGGTGTGATAGCGGCTGAAACAGGGCGGTAATTCCTAGCAGCTGCTAGGACTAAGCCTGAGGGCCAGGGGCAGGGTTCAGATTTCCACTACAATGCAGCCTCCTCTCCATTACACAGAGCCAGCTTCCTCTCCCTCTGAGTGAAGGAGTTCCACGAGTCCCTTTGTCGCCCTGAATTGCCTCGGAAATGTAGGCTGTTAGAGTGCTAGAGCGAGAAGAGCTAAGTTAATGGCTTTCCTTTTCTGGGTCTCAGTTTCCTCATCTGTCAAGCCAGGCCAGGCGGCAGGGTTCCTAACTCGGGGCTTTGTGAATTTGTATTTAAAATAGGATGATTTGCAGAGACTCGGTTTCCTTTGCAATCTCGTGGATTTTATTGTAATCCCATCAAAGGGCGGTTGGGGCATAACCCCAAAAAGGTTAAGAAAAACCCCTTGGACAGGGCCCCCGAGGTCCCTTCCTACCCCGGGCTCTCATTCGGAGCTGTGTTCTGCAAGAAGGCCTCACATGAGACACTGCACGGCAAGTCTCAAAGTGGGAGCTCGTCTTATCGCTGTGGTGATTATGGCTGCCGGGAGAATGGGGAGGAAACTATGGGAAAGGAAGAGAAGGGGGTTTCATGGACGTGGGAGCAGGGAGCCCGTGGGAGGTGGGCGTGGAGAGCCGTGGGGAAGATAAAGGAGAAAACGCGATTGGGGAGACTTGGAAAGGACTTGGTGTGACCCTTTGTTCAGGGGAGAGAGATAAGCCCCAAGGCCGAGCTGGGCCGGGAGGCCGGGAGGAGGGCCCCGGGGAGGAGGCCAGCTCTCCGGGGAGAGTCCCGTGTGGTCAGAGGCCAAAGAGAGCCCCCACCCCACCCTCCCCCACCCTCCCCCGGCGAACGGACCGACGGCCGCTTAGGGTCTTTCCCATCGAGCCAAGTCGAGGGGCACCCACTCCGTGTGCCCCGCGCTGCGAAGCCCAAGGCTGCTTCAGGCTCGGGTTTGAACTTGATCGGGAAGCCGGGCTCTCCGAGTGCCCCACCTCTCTAAGAAATAGGTCCCTCAGCCCCTCGCGCCCGCCCGGGGGCATTCGAATGGAAGCGTTAGCCGCGGCCGGCCGGAGCAGGAGCCTAAACGCTCGCGCACATTTAAAAAGACCCCAGTCGTACCCTATCCCGGCCCGGCCCCAGGCAGCCCCGCAGCGGCGGCGGCGGCGGGCCAGGGCCGCCTAGTCCCGGCTTGTAACCCTTAGGGAGGGAGGGTGGGTGCGCGCGCGCGCGTGTGTTGTGTGTGTACGTGAGCGCGGGGGTCTGGCCGCCCCTCTAACTTGCTCCCCCAAAGATCAGGCGGGCGGGGGTGGCCGCCCCGAAAGCTGCGGCTGGGCCCGGGCCCGGTGCGGGGCGGGGGGCCACGTGGGCCCGGGGGGCTAGGCATCCGAGCCCCGCCCGCACAGCAAGTGACTGGGGTGGGGGGGGCAGGTGCGGACTTGCGGGGGCCCGAGTGCGGGGCCCTACAGGCGGGCCTCGGCTTGTCCAGGCGCGGCGCCCGAAGCGCCCCGCCCCGCCTCCGCGCTCCGCTTGACGGGGCCCCGGGCTGGCGGGCGGGCGGGCGGGGGCTCGGGCTCCGGCTCCGGCTCCGGCCGCCGCGCGGCTCCGCTCCGCGATTTGCAGGCGGCCGCGGGGCTGGGAGTCTCGCGCCGGGGGCCGGCGCTGTCTCGCGAGCCCCCTCCTCGCGTCAGCCAATGGGCTTGGTTGCTGGCGCCGCCCGCCCGCCTGGTGCAGAGCTCTGGGCGCTGCGAGCGGCGCTGCCATTTAAAGGGGCCGCGACCCCCGTCCCGGCTGCTAGGGAGGGAGGGAGGAGGAGGAGCTCGGGGCCGTCGCCGTCTGCAGCCCCTGGCTGGTAATCGCCACCCTAGCCACACTAGCCCCGCCGCAGGTAGGGGCAGGGCCGGGCCGGGCCGGGCCGGGCCGGGCCGGGCCGAAGCGAGGAGGGGCCGAGAGGGGTTTTGCTGTTCCCCCCGAGGGGAGCTGGGGAGGGAGCGTAGGTCCAAAATGTCTTCCTGGAAATGCCCGGGGTCGGGGGGAAGGTGTGGGGGGGCAATGGGGGGCCCGGGGGAGGGGCTGCCTGAAAGGAGAGGGGAGGGGCCAGAAAGAAGGGGGGACTGGGGGGCCCTGCAAGGGGGGGTGGGGAGGGACTAGCCGGGGCGTTTCTGGGGTGGGGGGCCCTGGGGGAAGATCGGGCGGGAGGGGGAAAGCCGAGGAAAGGGGGGGGGCGGGAGCAGGGAAGGAAGGCGGGTGGGGGGGGGAGGGGGGTAGGAGCCGCCCCCGTGGGGCTCCCAGCCTGGGGCGAGAGGAGGGGAACTTGGAGCTGGAGGCGTTGGAGGAAAGAGGGGGGGGGGAGATGTTCGGGTCCGGGTTCGGGTCCGGGAGAGCAGGCAGGCGCGGGCACTGGTCCAGGGTGGGGACCTGCTTGTCCCACAGGGGGCGCTACGCGGTGGAGGAGTGGTCAGCCAGGCGAGACTTGTGGGAATGCATGTCGAGGAAGGGGGGTGTCCAGAGGAAAGCCAAGTCGAAAATGGGGTGTGTCTCCGAGGCAATCCAGGGAGGGGGCCTGGCTCAAAACCTCTCCCACTTCTGACCCGCAGCCCAAAGCCAGCCACCCATGGACCCCAGCGATTTCTCCAGTTCGTTTGACTCCCTGGCTCTGCCAGAGAAGCCCCTGGCTGGAGACCTTCCAGTGGACATGGAGTTTGGAGAAGATCTGCTAGGTTCCCAGACCGCCCCAAGTCAGGGCTGGACTCCTCCGGGGCCACCCCCGACCACCGAGGCCCTGGACTTGCTGGACACCCAGGCCGGCCTGGAAAAAGACCCCAGCGTTCTAGATGGAGCCACTGATCTCCTGGGGCTCGGGGGGCTCCTCTACAAGGCACCCTCTCCTCCAGAGGTTGAACACAGCCCAGAGGGAACACTGGCTTGGCCTTCAGGGGACCAGCCCCTAGAATCTGGCCCCAGAGGCCCGGCCCCTGAAGTCACAACAACTGATCCCGGAGCTGGGGCAAGCCCTGCCTTGACTGAGGGGCTCCTGGAGCCCTTGGCTCCAGATTCACTTATCAATTTGGAAGAAGAGACCCCTTCCACGACCACACGAAGGAAGGGACCCTCTGGGCAAGAGGAAGAGCTGCTGCAAGGACAGCCCCCAAGCCCCAACGCCCCACCGAGCCCCTCTGTGGGGGAAGCCCAGGGGGATGGACTCAGTGGCTCCAAGACCCAGCCCAGCCCCCCAGCTCAGCCCTCCCTGCCAGGTAGGTTGCTGTGGGCTGGCTGGAAGCTACAGTGTTCTTGGGGAGGGGGCAGTGCTTTGCTTTGGAGTTCCCCCCCCCCCACCAGTGGCTTCTGCGACATAGCTCTTTGTGGCCTTGGGGGGGGAGGGAAATAAACAAACAAACAAAAAACTAGGCTTCCTGGGCTTGAGACGGGCCTCACTGTGGCTGTGCAGGGGACCGAAGGCCAAAGGCCTCAGGAGCACACAGTGGGGAGGCAGGATCAGGGCCTCTGGTTGAGTCTTTGTCAGCCGGGAGGAGAGGGCAGGTTCGGGGGCCTCCCTCGCAGGGACAAGGGCACGGAGGAGTGACTGGGGGCCTGCTCAGATGTTGAGCCTGAGGGCTTATGGCCGGCCGGGCCCTGGCTCACCACTGTGTGCTCCCTTCCCCCTTGTCCTTGGACAGCCGCATACCTTCTTGTTGGGGAAATTTGGGGTTTGGCAGGAGCCGGGGGGGGGAGCATGTTTCCGCAGTCCTTAAATCTATGTGAGTGATAGGCTCTGTCGCCAGAGACTGGGGCCAGAAAGGCCAGAGAGCCCTGAGCAGGGCCCCATGTGGCCACGGACCCTGGAGTTTTCCCTTTCAGTTTTGAGGAAGTGGCCCAGTTCCAGGCTCAGGCTCTGCCTTTTCTTCCTTTGCAGGGGATGGCCAAACTGAGAAGAACATTGAGCAGCCTCCCGAGAAGGTGAGCAACCCTGCTCCCCCACAGTCCTGGGAGGGACTGACCCACTGCTCCCTGGAGAGTACACGTGCTCTCTCGGCCTCCTCGGCCTCCTTCCCCTTCAGGCCGGCCCGAGGGTCTTCCCCCCCTCCCGAGGGCCTGAGCTCCTGAGCCCCGCTGTGCAGCCAGCCCACCCTCGGTGTCAGCTTTCCTCCTCTCTCTCGTGCCTCTCAGGAACAGAAGAGAAGTGAGCGTGCTCGGAGGGTGGAGGCCCCCAAACCAGAGACGGTGGACTCCTCAGAGAGTAAGTTCGTTCCAGGAAGATTTCGACTTGAGGGGAGGGATGGGGGGGGGGGGTGAGTGAGCAAGAGCAGACTGTGAGAAAGTGGGCGGCTTCTAGGTTCTCCCATCTCCCGCCACATGCAGCTCAGGACGCCTGTGTTCCTGCTGTAGCTTGGCATGGGAACCAAGGCTAGTAGTGGGGGATCTGGGCCAAGGGCATTCATGATGGGCATTGAGCCCTGAGAGCAAGGCAGCATGGGGGTGGCGAGCTGGGAGTCAGGAGCTCAGAGGCCAGCCCCTGCCTCCGGAGCCAGTGCCCTGTGGGGAGGGGGAGGGGAGGAGCCCTTGGATTCTATAGCACCTGCTGTGTGCCAGGCACTGGGCTAAGAGCTTTTTACAAAGATGATCTCATTGGATCCTCACAACAGCCCTGGGAGATGGGGGCCATCACGATTCCCATTTTACAGCTGAGGAGACAGAGGCAGGCCGGAGTTTGGTGACTGGCTCGGGCCCGGGCCTCCTTCCTGCCCGCAGACCCTGCTCTGCCCACCTGCAGCCTGGTCATTTCACCTTTCCCAGTTTCTCTTTCCTCGTCTAGGCGAGGAGGCTCTTCGGAGTGCCTCTGTAGGAGCTGTCGGCCCTCCCCCAAGGAGTTGATGGGGAGATTGGCCAGAAGGACAGCCAAACCTTAGGGGGAGGAGACGAGGGTTCAGGCCAGGCCTCCTGTTCCCCGTCAGCCGACCCCGTCTTCTCTCACCAGTTCCGGTGTCAGACGAGGACTCGGACGCCATGGTGGACGACCCCAACGACGAGGACTTTGTGCCCTTCCGGCCAAGGCGCTCTCCCCGAATGTCCCTGCGGACCAACCTGGCGCCCCGGGCCTCCCGCTCGGCGGGCACCAAGATGACCTGCGCCCACTGCCGGACCCCACTGCAGAAGGGCCAGACGGCGTACCAGCGCAAAGGGCTCCCGCAGCTCTTCTGTTCCTCCACTTGCCTCACCACGTTCTCTAAGAAGCCTCTGGGCAAGAAAACCTGCACCTTCTGCAAGAAGTGTGTGAGGGATGGGGGTGGGGGGCGGTGGGGCGAGGACAGCCGTACGGCGTGGTCCTGGTTGGGCGGGGGCATCGCGGTGGTACCCGGGAGGCGGGGGTGGGGTCAGAGAGGAGCAGGAACGCCGCCACCACCGCCCTCTCTGGGGCCTGTCCCACCTCCAGGGAGATCTGGAACACCAAGGATTCGGTCGTGGCCCAGACCGGGTCGGGCGGCTCCTTCCACGAATTCTGTACATCCGTCTGCCTCTCCCTGTATGAGGCCCAGCAGCGGCCGGCGCCCCCCGCGGTTGATGCGTCGGATGCCACCCGCTGCAGCATTTGTCAGAAATCTGGGGAGGTGAGGAGGGCGGTGGGGGCGGGGGGTCCAGTGGGTGGGCCTCTGCCCGTCTGATCTCCTCCTGATTGGAGCCAGCTGCCTCACGGGCCCCAGGAGGGCCTGGCTGAGGCGGGGTCTCGGTGCGCCAGGTCCTCCACGAGGTCAGCAACGGGAGCGTCGTGCACAGACTCTGCAGCGACTCGTGTTTCACCAAGTTCCGTGCCAACAAGGGACTGAAGACCAACTGTTGTGACCAGTGTGGAGCCTATATCTACAGCAAGGGGGGAGGTGGGGCCCCTCCCCCCGAACTGCTCTTTCACGAGGGCCAGCAGAAGCGCTTCTGCAGCACCGCCTGCCTAGGGGGCTACAAGAAGGTGAGCCCAGCCAGGGGCCCAGAGGAGGGTGGGCAGCAGGGGGAGAGGAATGGGGGCGGGGGGCCGGGCCGGACCAGGAACCAAACTTTAGCTTCCCCTTCCCTGTCACCCCAGAAAAACACCCGAGTGTACCCCTGCGTCTGGTGCAAGACGCTATGTAAGAACTTCGAGATGCTATCCCATGTGGACCGGAATGGCAAGACGGGCCTCTTCTGTTCTTTGTGCTGTACCACCTCCCACAAAGTGAAGCAGGCTGGGTTGGCTGGTAAGAGGGAGAATGGGGCCTGTGCCGAGGTGTCCTGGGCCTCCCTCCCTCCTCCTTCCCTGTCCACTTCAGGCCCCATGCCGCCCTTCTTTGCCTGCCCTGGTTGGATGACTGCACCAGACTTCTCCCTCTGCTTTGAGAAACCCTGTCTGTCCTGCCTCTTGCTCTCATCCTCCCTCTTCCCCTTCTGTCTTTCTCGTCCCAGGCCCTCCCCGCCCCTGCAGCTTCTGCCGCCGCAGTCTCTCCGAGCCCTGTTATTACAACAAGACCGATCGGACGGTCTACCAGTTCTGCAGCCCCAGCTGTTGGACCAAGTTCCAGGTACCCTGGGGCCGGGCCCGGGGCAGGGGGCAGTGCGCTCCAGGGGGAGCGCAGCGCCTCTGACCACCCGCCCCTCTCCGCAGCGCACAAACCCCGAGGGGGGCATCCATCTGAGCTGCCACTATTGTCATAGCCTGTTCAGTGGCAAGCCCGAGATCCTGGATTGGCAGGTGAGACCTCCCGGTGGCCCCCTGGAAAGGGACCCGGCCTTCTGGCTGGCTCCTTCTCCCTCCCCCTGGCTCCTTGCCTCCTGCCCACTTCCCCCCGGGGGGGCCCTCTCTGCCTCGCTCCAGGACCAAGTGTTCCAGTTTTGTTGCCGCGATTGCTGTGAGGACTTCAAGAGGCTCAGGGGCGTGGTGTCCCAGTGCGAGCACTGCCGGCAGGAAAAGCTGCTCCACGAGAAGCTGCGTTTCAGTGGGGTGGAGAAGAGCTTCTGCAGCGAAGGTCTGACCTGAAGGTCGAGGTGGGGCAGGGGGTGGGGGAGAACGAGCCTGCCCTTCCAGTCCCTCGGCCATGGGTGGCAGTTCCCCGGGGCCAGCTTCGTTTTGGGACGGCAGGGGTTGGCATTTCTGTGGCCCGTCAGCAGCGGCTCCCACTTAGTGTGGGAGTAAACACCTGCTGGTCGGGTTGGACGACGGGGAGAGGGTGGTATCTGAAGGGGGCTGGCCGTCTTGGGAAGATACTGGGTTCTCTTGGTGCTGGTCCTGTCATTGGGGGTGGAGAATGGCTACGATGAGATTCCCGGGCCTCGTAGTTGCTTTCCTCGCTCTGAAGCCCTGTGTTACAAACGGGGAAATGAGACTTGGAAAGGGGAAGCTCCAAAGAAAACTGGTGAATCTCGGTGGCTGACCCTCTCTGGGCCACCCGGCTCCGCTTTGGCTCCACTTCGGCTCCGCTTGGGCTGGCCCTCTCCGGGCCGCCCGGCTCTGCTTTAGCTGGCGCTGAGGGTACTGCCCTCGTCCCTCAGGTTGTGTGCTGCTCTACAAGCAGGACTTCACCAAGAAGCTGGGCCTGTGCTGCATCACCTGCACCTATTGCTCCCAGACCTGCCAGCGTGCGGTCACTGAGCAGCTGGACGGCAGCACTTGGGACTTCTGTAGCGAGGACTGTAAGAGCAAATACCTATTGTGGTACCGCAAGGTGAGAGGGCACCTGGGGAGGGAGGGAGGAGGGAGCATCTCGGGCAAGGCCAAGGGCTGAGAGGCCACCGGATGTCCCTAGGCTGCTCGCTGCCATGCCTGTAAGCGCCAAGGGAAGCTGCTGGAGACAATCCACTGGCGGGGGCAGATCCGGCACTTCTGCAACCAGCAGTGTCTGCTTCGCTTCTACAGCCAGCAGAATCAGCCCAACCTGGACACTCAAAGCGGGCCCGAGAGCCTTCTGAACAGTGAGTGAGAGCACCCCCAGTGGGTGTTCCCGGCCCTTCTCTTCAGTCCACTTGCCATTCCCCAGGCAGGGGGCGTCGTAGTCCCCGGGGTAACCTCGCTTTCCCTCAGGGTGCCCATATCGACGCTCCTCTTTGTCCACAGCGGAGGGAGAAGCTGCTTCTCCCTTAACTCCCCATTTCTGGAGGGCCCCCAGATCTTAGCTCTTTGTTCTCTCAAGTACAGAAACTTCTTCTTCTTCAGGTCAGTCTCCGGAGCCCAAACCCTCGGCTCCTCCCCAGTCCAAAGCGACCAGCAGCAGCACCTCAGCGGTGAGTGCTTGGGCCTACTCAGATCCGGCGGTTGAAGAGGTTATTTTGGAGGCGGGGGGAGGGGGCGGGTAGGCCGAACCTCGGCCTTCCCTACGTTTTCGGCTCGCTCTCCGTTCCCACAGGCTACTGCTAAAAGCCGCCCGGTCCCAACTGATCCTACGCCACCACCGCCGCCACCTTCGATGCCTCGCAAGAACAAAGCTGCCATGTGTAAGCCCCTGATGCAGAACCGAGGCGTGTCCTGCAAGGTGGACATGAGATCCAAAGGGTGTCAGACAGGTGAGAAGCGGAGAGAGGCCGCGGTTCAGGCCGCTTCGGCTCTCTCGGGGGAACTCCTCAAACACCTGTGCCTCTGCTTTTCCGAGAAGAGGGCTTGAGGGTGGGGAACTTGGCAACCCGACTACAGGAGGGCCTTTGGGTCCTGTCTCCTCAGAGCAAGACTGGAAACCGCAGGTGATCGTACTGCCTGTCCCGGTGCCCATCTTCGTCCCAGTGCCTATGCATCTGTACAGCCAGAAAGTCCCGGTGCCTTTGTCACTGCCTATCCCAGTAAGTCGCCGTGCCCCTCCAAAGCCCGAGAAGCGGCGGCGCAGCCATCAGCCCTGCCCTCTCCCCGATCACACCCCTCCTGTGCTTTGCAATGTCCTTAGGTACCTGTGCCCATGTTCCTGCCCACGACTCTGGAGAGCACAGACAAGATTGTGGAGACTATCGAGGAGCTGAAAGTGAAAATCCCATCGAACCCTCTAGAGGCCGACATCCTGGCCATGGCGGAGATGATCGCAGAAGCCGAGGAGTTGGATAAGGCCTCGTCCGATCTCTGTGGTACTCCAGGGGGAGCCTCCTTTGAAGGGCAGGGTGGGCTTTCTGCTCCAGAGCTCAGCTTCTGAACCTGGTTTGACCCAATGTGGGGGTTACAAAATCCAGATTGATTTTCAGCAAACATTTGATCCATACCCCGTTGGAAGTACCCGTGTGCCCAGGGTCACATAAAAATTTCTCAGGCAAAGAAGGGTCCCAGTGGGAAAAGCTTAAGAAGCCCTGAGCTGGACTAGAGCAGTGTCGAGGGGAGCAGAGCAACGAAGCCAGGCTTGGGGGGTGGGAGTGGGGAAGGAAAGTTCCTGTAACCAAGTCCGTGGTCTTCCCTGCCCCCAGACCTAGTAAGCAACCAGAGTACAGAGGGTCTGCTGGAAGACTGTGACCTGTTTGGACCAGCGAGGGACGACGTCCTTGCCATGGCGGTGAAGATGGCCAACGTCCTGGATGAACCAGGGCAGGACCTAGAGGCCGACTTCCCCAAGAGTGAGTGTTTCCCCCCTTGGGGGGAACTGGGAAGAAGCTAGCAGAGGACTCCCAGGGACCCTAAGGTGATCAGCTGGTATCGTGGAGAGGGCAATGGGGCCAAACATTGAAATGGGCCCCATCTGGGTCTCTGACTCAGAGGCCTTTCTCTTGGAGCCTTTAAATCAAGGGCCCGTGGTCTGTATAAGGCCCACGAAATCATTCGCTAAGGGGACCACAGACAGCAAGGAGCTGAAAGCCTCAGCTTTCAAACAGCCTCCTGCCATTTGAGTCCCATGAAAGTGAATGATTTTGTCCGGCCCTTAAATGATATTGGAAATATCCAAATGGCCCTTGGCAGAAGGAAGGTTCCACGTCCCTGCCGCGGCGGCACCTATAGTAAGGCCCAAACCACATAGCCAGGGAAATCCAGACAGGAGATGGTTGGTAGGCGCTGTGGCAGCACGGCCCTCGAGGGAGGGAAGATGGACAGTGGGACCGATGGGGCCGATGTCAGATCCGAGCTTCGCACGCGGATTCTACCGAGTCAACTTCTCCAAACTTGCCTTAGTTTTCCCCTCTGTCAGATCAGGAGGGAGGACTAGCCGACCTCTCAGGACCCTAACACTGCTGAATCTGTGATGAGCTCAAAAGGGACCACTAACTGCCTTCTCTTTTCCGGCCTTCTGCCAGACCCCTTGGACATTAACCCTAGCGTGGATTTCCTCTTTGACTGTGGCCTGGTGGGGCCAGATGACGTCTCCACTGACCAGGACCTGCCGCGAGCCATCCGGAAGGTGAGCCATATCGTGTCTCCCACTCCCCGAGGAGGAGGACCCTTCTGGTCACTGCCTGCCGTGGACTCCCACGAGCTGACCCGAATTACCTAACCCCCGGCCACTGCCCGAGTTCTAAAAATGGGCTGTGATTTGTGACCTCGCTACCTCGGTCTCCCCCAAGATCCCGTCCCGGAGAGCACCACTGCTCCCAGCTCTGGCTCCCGGGAGGTGGATGCTTCCCTTCCTGGGTCCCCTGGCCTCCACTTGGGTCCGCAGCCCCGGCTCCGTTCCTTTCCCACACAGGGCCAGAAGCGGCTTGTGCTTTCCGAGAGCTGTTCCCGGGATTCCATGAGCAGCCAACCCAGCTGTACGGCCCTCAACTACTCCTACGGCGTCAACGCCTGGAAGTGCTGGGTACAGTCGAAGTATGCGGGTGGGGAGTCAAGCAAGAGCGAGGAGCTGCGCTTTGGCCGTGAGTGACCCGGGCCTGGGGGGCGGGGGCGGGGGGGAGGGCAACCAGGGCTCTCTCCTCGCCAAAAACGTCCCGCTGACAGAGGACTTCTGCATTGCGAGGGTGCCCGTCGCTCATCAGAGCCCCGAGCCGAGGACTCTCAGCCGTAACTTGGAAATCTCGTAAAACGGAAGCGCGTCACCCGTGCCGTCGTTTGCCTTGATGTTGCGTGTTGGTCCGTCCCTTTGTTTCCCCTTCCAAACGCTCCAATCCCTTCTTTCTTTGGCCCATGTGCCAGAACCTGTTCTTCGAGACAGGCCCAGCCACTCTGGCTTCCTTTGAGGTAGTACCCCCCCTTTCCCCACCCCAGAGGATCCGTACCCCTCTCCGCTCACTGTGCTTCCCTACAGCCAAGCCAATGCGGATCAAGGAGGACATCCTGGCCTGCACAGCTGCTGAGCTGAACTATGGCTTGGCCCAGTTTGTGAGGGAGATAACGCGGCCCAATGGCGAACGATACGAGCCTGACAGCATCTATTACCTGTGTCTTGGCATCCAACAGGTATCCCCTGGAGTCTGCCCGCTTAGGTCCCAAAGCTTTCCGGCCGGGAGCAACCCCCCCACCCCAAGTCCAGCACTCTGCCCTGTGGGGGACGTTCTTGTCTTTGACCCCCAGCCATTCCAGGGGGCAGACAAATTCCCACCAGTCCTCTCTAGTTAGAACAGGGTTTGGGTTCCCACAGGCCGGACGGTTGCCACGGTCGCGTGCTGTGTCTCCATCTTCTCCTGTCCGGACTTAAGGACAGGGAGGGGGCTGCTTGATCACTGGGTAGGCTGGTTTGGGTTCCAGGGGGTGTTTTCCATCAGAGAACATTCAAGAGAGGGGGAGATGGGAGACTTCAGTTATAATTAAAGAGTTGTTGCCATGAGGCCTCAGGTCTCAGTATTGCCCACGGGCCACCTGCCTGGGCCTAGGCCTCCGTCTCCCACTAGCCCCTAGAGGTAGATCGCCATGAGGGCCCACGTCACCCAGCAGGAGTCCAGGGGTGGGGGTAGGGCGGAGATCTCATGGCCGCCACCGTCCTACCGCAGTACCTACTGGAAAACAACCGAATGGTGAACATTTTCACGGACCTTTACTACCTGACCTTTGTTCAAGAACTCAACAAGGCGCTGAGCAGTTGGCAACCCACGATCCTCCCTAACAGTAAGCAATAGCGGCTCCCTGCTCCTGCTCTTCCCCCTCCTGTTTCCTAGAAGCACGTCCCTGTCTCCAGGCAGGAACAAAGTGGAATTTGGGAAGTGGCTTTTTCAGAATTATGGAGGGGCCGGGTCAAAAGGTGCCTGCACCTCAGAGTGGGCTCGGGGCCTTTGTCCACAAGGAAGCCCAGTACCCGGGCTGTCTAAAGAGCCCCCTTGGGTGGTGAGGAGGGAGGGAGTGGGCTGAACTATATTTTATGAGGACTTCTAATCAGTCTACCAGCCATCTTCATCAGCAGTTAGCGTCCACTGAGTGTCCCTAGTGATGGTGCCGGGCAGAGAGGGAGATTGAGGTTTGGGGACCGTCTCCCTGTTCTGCCTCCTCCGGCAGACTAGGGCCTGGAGGAAGGGGAAGGGGCTGCTCCGGATGCAGCGGAGAATCCCCTCTGGAGGAGGAAGAAGCTGGAGCAGCCTTGAGGTTTATCTCTGGACGCCATGACATTAGCCCAGGAGGCCCCTCTTAGCTATTTCCCTTTTCCTGTGAGAGTACAAAATCGTACCAATAATACCCAATTAAAGTTGATGTCGCGATTTTATTACTTAAACCCCTAACCCTAAATGGAAGCAAAAATGCCTATCTTCATGTGAACCGACTTCTGAGGTCTCTGCGGCTCTCCGACTGCCTAGACCGCTCCAGGTGGAATCAGGATTGCCGCCAAGACGAGGCCGTGCTGACTGCGTGGCCCCGGCCCCAGCCCTGACTCTCCACTCCCTTTCTCTGTGCATTAGACACCGTGTTCTCCCGGGTAGAGGAGGAGCACCTCTGGGAGTGCAAGCAGCTGGGCGTCTATTCTCCCTTCGTCCTGCTCAACACCCTCATGTTCTTCAATACCAAGTTCTTCGGCCTGCAGACGGCGGAAGAGCACATGCAGCTGTCCTTCACCAATGTGGTGCGCCAGTCACGCAAGTGCACCACCCCTCGGGGCACCACCAAGGTAGTGAGCATCCGCTACTATGCTCCTGCCCGCCAGCGAAAGAGTCGAGGTAGGCGCAGAGGCCTTCCCACTCCCTCTCACGCCGCCCCCTCCGAATTCAATCTCTGTGGCCCCAAGAGAGGCTCCGTGGAGCGGGTAGGGCCCTGCAGGCGATCGGTCCTTCTGGGTTAACTTCTCTCGGTCACGTGGCTTTTGTGGCTAGGGCCGGGGGTGGAGTAGGGGTGAACAGAGGAAGGAGGAAGGGAGGGAAGGAGAGAGCAGAGGACAGAGAGGTTTTCCTCAATTTCCTGTTGACCCTTGGTTCTCATATTCCCTGTTATGCGAATCCTCCTGTCATCTGAGTAATGGCTGGGGTGGGTTGCCTTGGACTTTATTGTTAAAGGAGCTTGTCATTTCATATGTGTGCACTTGGCCCATATGTATAAATGAGTGGCTGGGCGGCCAGGCGGGTGGTGGTGTTCACACTGACCCACGAGATGTCAGCTTGTCGAGGAAGACTCGTGAGGGCTGCCTCCCAATGAGGGCTCTGGCCAGCCTTGGGAAAGAGCAAATGGGCAGCTTGCTTCATCCCTTAGTCTCGAGCACTAGAGCCCGGGCCTCTGGAGGTGAAGCTGTGAGCTGACCCAGAATGCCACGGGCTCTTTGATGCTCATGAACTTCCAGGTCCCACCGATCGCTCAGGGGAGTCATCCTCCCCTTTAGCGCTTGGGGACTCCTTTGGCAATCTGTCTGGGGAAGCTTCTGGATCATTTCTTGGAATAGCATCAGACAAACTCCATAGAGTTACGAGAATCCAATTCTGTCAAAGGGCCGTTAGCAAAACCTCAAGAGTCCCCTGAAATCTCTCGGAGGATCCCGCGATGAAGAACCTCCGTCCAATATTATTCGTAGGACACGGGAACTGAGAGGGATCTGGGAGGCTGCCCAAGTCGAGGGCCCGCCCCCTTTCTTGTTCCCAGGTCAAGGCCCTTGTTAGAATTAGGCCTCAAAACACAAGTTAAACGGTTAGAAAGT
The DNA here is from genome assembly GCF_016432865.1 of Antechinus flavipes. Taxonomy (NCBI): domain Eukaryota; kingdom Metazoa; phylum Chordata; class Mammalia; order Dasyuromorphia; family Dasyuridae; genus Antechinus; species Antechinus flavipes. The sequence goes on from NC_067404.1 coordinate 82,799,595, forward strand.
GTTACAATGTGTTACAAAATGTTATGTTAGCGTTACAAAGTGTTGCAAGGTTACACCATGTTACAATGTTGAAGTTACAAAGTGTTGCAAAGAAAAGGAATTCTGTGGAAGTAAAGCTCTTGAATTTGTTTGTTTTTTTAAGTTCTGAGACCCCAGGTTGAGAAGCCCTTCCCCGAGCTGACTTGCACTCCCTCCCCAGACACCAGTTCGGGGAAGAGGAAGAGGGAGGAGGAACTTCCCATCTTGGAACAGCGTGAGAATCGGATGAACCCCTTGCGCTGTCCCGTCAAGTTCTACGAGTTCTATCTCTCCAAATGGTGAGCTGGGAGGCCGAGGCAGGCGGGGATGAGCAGGCAGGGGCGTCGAGGTCCTCCGCTCACCGGCCTGCTCTCTCCCTGCAGCCCCGAGAGCCTGCGAAGCCGGAATGACGTATTCTACCTGCAACCGGAGCGGTCTTGTATCGCCGAGTCTCCACTCTGGTACTCCGTGATCCCCATGGACCGGAGCATGCTGGAGAGCATGCTCAATCGCATCCTGGCCGTGCGCGAAATCTACGAAGATCCCGGTCGTCCTGGCGAGGAGGACCTGGACTGAGCGTGCCCCGCGTCCGCATCCTCCGCACCAATGTCTGTCCTGTGGCCCACCCCCCCCACCCCCACCCCCACCCCCCGCCCCGGAGAGGGGCCGGCCTGGGCACCAATGCTGCTCATTCTGAAGGGCCCTGCCCGCCCCTCCCCACTCCTCTTCCGGGGCCTGGCCTCGGGGGCACCTCTCTCTCCCCTCCTTCCATACCACTCGTCAGCACCGAAGACCCCATTCTTTTGCTCAGGGGCGCTTCTCCTGGCGTCAGCCCCGCGGGGGGGCCCTCCCCTGGGCCTCGGAGCAACACTTCTCCCTTGGGCCAGATTTGGGGTGGGGGGCGGGGGGGTGGAAGGGGAACCGCGCTCGCTCTCCTCGCCAGCCTGGACGAGGAAAAGCAGCGTCCCAACGCGCCCCTTTCCCTTTCCTAAAGGTGCCACTCGAGGAGCCTTTGGTGGGGAAAGACGGGGGGCAGGGGAAGGGAGGGGACCATTTCTCCCTGCAGCACAGGGTTGGGGGCCATCCTCACTCCAGGGCTTTAGCCACTACTTCCTCCGCCGGGCCTCCCCTCACTGCCGGAGTCCCAGCAGCACTTGCTCCCTCCCAGGCACCAGGGCCTTGTGCTATGAGTTTAGTGATCCTTCCCTCTGCTCTTTTCCCTTCGGCCCCAGGCAGAGAATGACTCTCGAGTGCGGGGCACACACTTCTGTTCCCTCCGTCTGTGTGTTCATTTGACTCGGCCAGCCGCGGCACCGCCGTGCTTCCCCTACCCCTTTCTCACGGCTCCCCCGCCCGCTCCCCTTAGAGCTCGGGGAGGGGGGGCAGAGTCCCCACGGCACCGACCGTGCCCGCTCCTGGCATGGGATCCGATTCCCCGCTCCTGGCCTGCCCCCGTTGAAGAACCAGGCTGAGCCTGTGGGGGCCCCTCGACAGTTGGGGCGGCATCTGTTCAGATCTTCCAGGGGGAGCGGGGCGGGGAGGCGCCTCCTCCCCCCGCCACCTCGTTCCTCCCCTCTCCCCTCATTGCCTTGTCGTTCCAGGTTAGCTGACTAGGGTCAGGCGGAGGGGGGCCAGCTTCCCCCCAAAGGCTTTGCTGTTCCCGGCCCCCCCTCTGTGTTTTTCTAACTGTTCTCAGTTTAGCCGCTGTTGAAATTGTATATATTGTTGTGAGACGCCTCGCCCGTCCCCGCAGTGATGCTGACGCCCTCGTGTTGTAGTGAGAGAAGCCGTTGTCACAACTAACCTTCTGTCCCTGGAACTGTTCGTTTCAAATAAAGATTCAAAAGTCGCTCTTACTCCCCCTCTTTGGGGAGAGCAGGACCCGGGGGGGGGGGTCTCCTCGCCCGAGGAGGGGGCAGAATCCCCAGGGCCCTGGCTGAGGAGGCTAGGCGGGCTGAGGAGGCTAGGGCCGGGAGATAGGGATAGCCGGGGCCAGGAGAGGCCTGCTGGGAAGCACAGACAGCGGGGCTCGGGCCGCCTCGCTTGCTCGGTCGAGGTTCCAGCCAAGATGAGGGAGAGAGGGACAGCTAGCGGGCTCCCTAAGCAGCTCCTGCCGCCTGCCAGGCCTTAGCCCTGTCCGGGCCCTCCTGCTCCCATCCCTGCCTCCCCCCAGCACACCCACCGGGTCGTACTGACTCACGGGCTTAGGAACGCGCGTTGGCTCGCCAAACTGCCTTTTTAGCTCTGATTGAGGCAGAAAGGCCCGGCCCCAGTTCAACCTGGGTTTCGGGCTTCCACGAGCAAGCAGGTGTGGGAAGATGGGGGGGTGCGAGCTGCCAGCAGGCAGACTCCCTTGGGGGTGGAGTGCTATAGGAAAGATGGGCCTCCTGCTCCTGGGAACCCGATGACTTCTGGTAGCTGCTAGGAAGGGCTGGCCTAGCTCATCAGCCACCCTGAGGACCTGGAGTTCTCCCCTGAGGCGAGTCCCCTTTCTCCCCCTCATTTTAACTAAGCCAACCTCCCCTTCTTTAACCCACAGCTCGGGCTAGCTCGTTTAACTGGCCCATTAAGGGCCAACAGTCCCGTCTTAGAGCCAAGAAGCCGACCTCGGCTTAAGTGATGGTGCCGAGGGAACCCCTGCCTGCAGGCCTCGCACACTGGCCTCCCGTGTCTAGGTCTGGTGTCTCTACTGTTCCTCCAACGCCAGGGTCGGTGACCTCAGGGAGGAGAGTTGAATTTGATGAGTCCTGTTAAATTTGATGCCGTTTTAGAAATGAGTGATCACAGGGAGATTCTATACCACCTCCTGGGTAATGGTTGACATCATCTTATCTGATTCGTCCTTGAACCTCCGGGGTTGGAAGGGCCTCGGGTCTAACTGGTACCCAAACCGGAATCCCATGTGGGAAGGGCCCAGTGGGGGGCCATGCGGCTTCATGTGCCTCCGTCGAACCCCCGGTCCCATTGCTAACGTGTTCCCGGCTCAGTCGGCCCCCTCGTCCGTAGCTGAGCCGACAGAAAACCCCCCACCTTGGGTAGCTCAGGGATGACCTTCCGGTCCACTCGCGGCTACCAGGCTAACCCGTGAGGTCTCGAAGGCTCTGAAGGAGCCCCAGCTGTCCCATCTGCCCGGTGACAGTTGGTATCTTGTCTGGAGGAGCAGCCGGGCCCGATGGCAGGCCCCCGAGTCCTGGGTGATACCCAGTGTGCTCCCGTAGGCCTGGACAGAGAGGGTTTGGCAGCTTTGTCCATTTGGAGCTGGAACCCCTCCCTTCCTTTTACAAATGAGATGCTGGGCCTAGAGAGGATAGCAAGGGGCACGGGCAGGATTTGAATCCGGCTCCTCTGACTCCAAATACAATGGCCTTCCATACCACCAGATCTCTGTCAGTGGAAAAAGACCAAACATGGGTGTGTGCTCCCATGTATTATATTATATTGTATTATACGTGTTTAGCCCAGGAACTCTGGGTGGAGGTAACTCCCGTTACCTTAATGATGTGATGTAGTTCGTGGAATTGGCCCAGACCAGGAATGAGGATGGGCTGCCTCCTGTGGGAGAAGAGAGCGAGGGTATATATTGCTGCCTTGGCGGTTCTCCCACGCTAGGTTGGAACTGGAGGCCTTCGGGTAAAAATGATTCCCTTTGAAGTTAGGTGACCATTGGAGAATCTTATCGACCTGGCAGGGTGACTGGTGGAAGTTGCTTAAGGCCTCCGGAAGTGGCTGCGTCTCCCTCAGCTCTAGTCCGGCTAAGCTCCGCCTCTAGACCTTGGCAACATCCAGCCTCCACTTGGAGTCCTGCGGTAGTGCAGCAGTGCGCATCTTTGGCCGGTCGGCTGTACTTTTGGAAGGAGCAGCTAGGTGGCAGTGCAGCGGATAGAGCGATGGGCTCCGAATCCCGAACACTTCTGCCTGAGTTCAAATCTGCCCTTGGTGGCTAGCTGTATGACCCTGATCAAGTCACTTAGACCCGTTTGCCTCATTTTTCCTCATCTGTCAAATGAACTAGAGAAGGAATGGCAAACTGCTCCAGCGTCTTTGCTGAGAAAACCCCCAAAGGGGTTGCACGTGGCTGAAGGGTAACAACTTCTTAAGAAACACCTCCATCATTATGTTGACCTAAGCTGTACCCCATCCCTGTAATTACTGCCCACAGCTCCCCAGTCGATTCAACTCAAATCCTGCCCGACTCTACCTATTCTGACCATAGCCTTGAGCTCAATCCAAGCTCACACCTCCCACGGCCTACTAGACATCTTGAATGGTACATCCCGTGGACGTGTGAAGCTCGCCGTGCCGCAAACTGAACTCGGGTCTTTCCATCAAACCCTTCTGTCTTCCTGACTTCCCCATTGACGCTCCCAGTCCCCCAGGTTCACGACTTAGATATCTGTCACTCCCAGTTCTCTACCATCTCTCACGGGCCCCTCCCTTCATCCAATCTGTTGCCAAGTCTTTTCCACGCTTCCTTTACGGCACGTCTCCTCTGCGCTCCCTCCTCTTCCCTGAACGCTACCCCTCCGGCAGGAGGGCACTTGGGCTACTGCAATATGGCACTTCATCTGAGACTTGTCACCCCACCCCGGTCTATCCTCCCCTCAGCTGTCAAAGAGATCTGAAAACACATCTGACCATGTTGTTCTCCCTGCTTGGTAAATTCAGTGGCTCCCTCTCACTTCTGGGATCCAACAGAAAATCCTGTAGCCCTTCGTGATCTGCCCCCCCCCCCCCAGTCTTTCCAGTCTTCCTCACACCTTCTGTCTCCTGACCCCTTGCTGCCTTTTCTTGGGAGATCGGGCAAGGCCATTCCTACCTCCTGTTACCAATCTCCTGATCGAGCCATGGGAACCCCTATGCAAAGAGGAGCAACCTTCCCTTTGACCTCAGGCTTCCCATCTCTTGCTTTGACAGTCCCTTGAGGAAAGAGAAAGAAAAAAATCAGTGGGAGCACTTCTGCCTTGTAGGGTTTTTTCCCCCCCTCAGGAGTATTTTATTTGTCCAAATACATGTAAAGATGGTTTTCGACATTTATTTTTGTAAGACTTTGTGTTCCATTTTTTTTCTCCTCCACGTGATAGCAAGCAATCTGATATAGGTTAAATACGTACGATCCGTTTAAATGTATTTCCAGATTTGTCACGTTGGGCAAGAAAAATCAGACCAAAAGGGAAAAACAAGGAAGAAAAAAACCAAAAACAACCAAAAAAAAGATGAAGACTCTGCTGTGATTCACATTCAGTCCCAATAGACCTCTCCAGACGGGAGGGTCTCCCCATCCCAAGTCTATTGGCATTGGCTTGAATCACCACATTGTTGAAGAGAGCCATACCCATCCCACTTGATTATTGTATAATCTTGCTGTTGCTGTGTACGATGATGCCCTGGTCCTACTCATTTCACTCAACATCAGTCCCTGTCAGTCTCTCCAGCCTCTCTGAAATCCTCCTGCTGGTCGTTTCTTACAGAACAATAATAGTCCAGAACATTTGTATACCACAAGTTATTCAGCCATTCTCCAACAGATGGGCAGCCACTCCGTTTCCAGTTTCTGGCCACTACAAACAGGGCCGCCACAAACGTTTCTGCACATACACGTCTCTTTCCCTCCTTTAAGATCTCTGGGATACATTAATTGGGGAATGGTTGGGTAAATTGTGGTATATGAATGTTCTGGACTATTATTGTTCTGTAAGGAATGACCAGCAGGATGAATACAGAGAGGCCTGGAGAGACTTACAGGAACTGATGCTGAGTGAAATGAGCAGGACCAGGAGATCATTCTATACCTCAATAACGATACTGTATGAGGACGTATTCTGATGGAAGTGGATTTCTTTAACAAAGAGAAAAGCTAACTCAGTTTCAATCGATCAAGGATGGACAGAAGCAGCTACACCGCAAGAAGGAACACTGGGAAATGAATGTAAACTGTTTGCATTTTTGTTTTTCTTCCCGGGTTATTTCTACCTTCTGAATCCAATTCTCCCTGCACAACAAGAGAACTGTTTAGTTCTGCACACATATATTGGACCCCGATATAATATAATATATTTAACATGTTAGGACTGCTTGCCATATGGGGGAGGGGGTGAAGGGAGGGAGGGGAAAAGTCGGAACAGAAGTGGGTGCAAGGGATAATGTTGTAAAAAATTACCCGGGCATGGCTTCTGTCAATAAAAAGTTATAATTTCTTTAAAAATCAAAATATCAAAATATCAAAAAAAAAAAAATCTCTGGGATACAGGCCCAGTAAAGACACTGCTAGATCAAAGGGAATGCAGTTTGATAGCCCTTTGAGCATAGTTCCAGATCGCTCTCCAGAATGGCTGGATCCATTCACAACTCCACCAACAATGCATCAGTGTCCCAGTTTTCCCACCTCCCCTCCAACATTCATCATTCTCCTTTAAGGTTGCCTTCACCGAGTGGAGAGGGGTAGTGGGACCTCGGAGTGGTCTTAATCTGCATTTGTCTGCTCAGTTGTGATTTCGAGTACCTTTTCCCATGACTCAAGATCTGCCTTGTAGATTCTGCTTTCACTCCCTGCGGTACCTTCTGCCTTCAGAGAGCAGTGAGCCCAGAGACACGATGTCCCTTCTATCTTGTGCTGCATTTGCCTCCTATCTGATCTTCAGACTCCTGTGAGGGGATAAGAGTGGCGCCTTCCATTCAGTGATAAAGGTTCTCATCCCTGGTCGTACCCTACTTTCTCCCGGTGATTCTGGACTCCTGTGACTCCAGATTCAAACTCCATTCCCCACCTTCAGCACGCAATTCCTCATCCCCATCCCCCTCAACTCTCGCACCACCTCCCTCTGCCCAGCCCTTTCGCTGTGCTCTCTGGGATATCCCTTCCATAGGCAACAAACAACTTCCTCCTAAATCTTTTCCTCTCCCACTCCTCCCACCTACTAGCTTTTCATGAAACTCATCATGTCCCCTCCCCATCCTGGACGGCCACCCACACAACACGCCCCCCTGGCCAGCACCGGCTGCCCCTTCCCTCATCCTCCCTGGGGAGTTGCTTCTTGCTCCCCACGGTCACTTCCAGTTGATTTTCCCTTCACAATATCTCTTGAAAATAGCCCCGTCCAGAGCAGTCTCCCAATTGGGTATTGCTGGTGGGCTGCCCTGCCTCAAGCCTCTCTCCATCCCAGCCCATCCTGCATTCAGACATTAAAGTGATTTTCCTAAAACACAGGTCCAGGTCCAATCAGGTCACTCCCCTACTCAATAGACCCCATTGGCTCCCTATGGCCTCTGGGATCCAGTGCATGATGCCCTCCTCGGCATTTAATGCCCTTTCCAGGCCTCTCACCTCTCACTCCCCAGCAGTGAGCCGGGCCTCCTGGTCCACTCACTTGTAGTGCACTCACCAATCCCTCCATCTCTCAGCTCCCAGCATTCTCTCTGGCTGTCCACCAGGCCTGGAATGTTCTTCCTCCTCATCCTGCCTCTTAGTTTCTCTGATTTTCTTCAAGCCCCAGCTAAAAGTCCTACTTTCTACAGGAAGCCTTTCCTAGGGGCAGTCAGATGGCACAGTGGGTAGAATACTGGCCCCAGAGTCAAGAGGACCTGACCTTAAACACTTAATATTTAGCTGTGAGACTCTGGGTAGCTCACTTAACTCCAATTGCCTTACAAACCCTTCCCTCCCCCCCCCCAAAAAAAAGAGAAGAAGAAAAAAGAAGCCTTTCCTCCCCCCTCCCCCTTAACTTGAGAACTTTCCCACAGGTATAGAGCTATATATTCTTTCTCCCAAGTGAGCCACCTGAGATCAGGGACCATCTTTCCTGGATTTTCAGCACTGAACACAGTGTCTGGCACGTGACAGGTGTTTAATAAATGTTTGTCGACTCACTGCTTGGGGACAGAAAGATGGCGGACTACGGACAGCCCCTAGCACCTTGGTGCTGCTGGTTGTGGAGGCGAGGCGGGGCTCGGGCATCCCCCCTTCTTCCCCGTCCCCCTCAGTGGAACGGAGGAAAAGCAGAAGTGCCCCCATTGGTGGAGGGGATGGGAACAGAAGCTCAGAACGGGCCTCCCAGAACCCAGTGGGCCTGAGCCGAGTCTTCTGAGAGGGCAGGGCAGTTGCCGTCGGGCACCAAGGGAGGAGCACGGGTGGCAGCCTTGGCTGGAGCCTTGTGGGAATAGCCTTCCAGGGAGGCTGGAGAGGGCAGCATAGGATCAGAGAACAGTAAGTGGCTTGTTTCAGCTGAATCACAATAAATGCAAAGGGGAGCCATGGAGGCGATGGAGCTGAGAGCCAGAGCGCGGAGAGCCTCCGACAGAGGGGCCCCGAGTTGCCGCTCCATTCTCAAGGGCCAGCAGAGGCTCGGGAGGCCGGCCTGGGCGTTAGTTGGGCCTTTGGGCTTTTTTCGAAGGGAAGGAGTTCAGACCTCAGGTAAAGAAATGTTTCCATGGGTGTCCAAATGGGGCTTTTCTTCTCCCTTCCTGTGGGTGGGGATGGAGGACAGAGAGAAGCCTATGGGAGAAGCAGCCCCCCCACCGCCATGGTCTCTGCTCTCTCAGAGGTGGGGATTTGTCTCTAAAATAGGGAGGGATTTCTTGCCCATTTTCGTGTCATAGATTTCCCATCAAGCCCAGCTACTTAAAGAGGGGGGAACTGAGGCTGGGAAAGAAGAAAATCCACTTGGCCAAAGTCACGCTGGCTACTTAGCGGTCCCCGCTCCGACTCCTCGTTTCTCAGCTGACCTAGAAGGACGCTGGGTCTGGCGAGCAACACTTCCGCCCTCTGCCGTCAACCATGATGTCTTCCCCATCTTGCCCTCCCCATCCCTCGGGCCTGTTCCTACTTTTGTGCCCATGCGTGATCAGATGGCACAAGACTAAGTTACGCACACACACACACGCACATGCACACACACAAGGGTGCACGCGTGTGCTTGCACACACACCCGTGCATGCGCCATTGGAGAAGGGGAAGTACTCCCAGTCCCAAAGCCTTTTTGTCAGCCTTCCAATCCAGGCTGCGGGCCTGGCCTCCCGGAAGAGAAGGGAGATTGAGCCTTCTGCCGCGGAGCAGGCTGCCAGACGCTGCTCCGACCGAGGGGCTTAACTACTTAAAGGATCTCCCGATCCCGTGTCCTTATGAAGACACGGTCCTGCTGAGAGCTGGGTGTCCGGGGCCCTCCCCTCGCAAACCATGGAGAAGAAAGGAAGCAGGGACTCTCCGAGACTGGGAAATGGCACCCAGGCTCCCGTGTTGCAGCTGCTGGGACGCACTCTGGCCTTGGGAAGCCTGAGAGTCAAAGAAAAGGAACCGAATGGCCCAGTCACCCCGAAGGTTCCTGGACACTGAGCTCTTGCTACTGGGAGGCGATCCCCGAGAAGGGATCAGGAGGATTTCCTGTCATTGTGTAGGAGAAGCCCAGAGAGCTGCTTGAAGAGAGCTAAATGATGGATCCAGTTACTCCATGGCGGCTTAAGTAAGGCGAGCCGTGACTGCGCTGATAGGGGATGGCCTGCTCTCAGAGCCTCCATCCTCAACGAAAGAGTTTGCCACCTTTCCCAAAGTCTGCCCCATAGAGCCAGAATCTTGTTCTAGCTGCTGGCCAGCTGGGTGACCGTAGCCAAGTCATCTCCGCTTGGGAAGCCCTTCTGTCTGGGGAAACTATAACCCCCCCCCCCCAGGGAGTCTTCCTTTGAGGAAGCACATTAAGCACCAAGCACTTTCTAATTATGATTTCATGACAACCCCAGGAGGAGGATGCTATCATTATCCCCATTTTACAGATGATGAGCTTGAGGCAAACAGAAGTAAAGTGACTTGCTCAGTATCACCCTGCCAGGAAGCTTCTGTGGTCAAATTTGAATTGGAGTCTTCTCGACTCCAAGACCAGAACTCTCTCCACTCACTTTGGATCCTAACTGCCTGTGGGGAGTCCCCTCCCTTTCCCCCTCATGTTCAGAATGGCAAGGAATCCAAAGTAAGGTTGGAAATCTCTCTCCCAAACTTTACCAGGAAGGCCACGAAGGAGCCCCCCCACCTTGGAGGGTATGCTCCCGCTTTCAAAGTTTGGTTTGGGGCCTGTGTGTTTGGGGGCCAAGCCCCCCTCTCCCTGGGCCTGAATTTCTTCGTCTGGAAAGTGAGGGGGGTGGGGAGATTAGACTAGGGGTCTCTGAGGTCCCTTCCAACTCTAGAGCCAAGCTGATCCCGGACCAGGGAGAGCCAAGGCCCCTTCTTGCTGCCTGAGGCTTGGAGGAGAGAAGGGCAGTTAGCCTAGGGGTGGCTGGGATCTTCGGGGGCCCCGAGAAAGGTGCTTCCTGCCCCGTGAAGAGACTGAGGGAAGAGAGACAGCCGGCTCCAGCCGGCTCCAGCCAGATGCAGTCCCACAGCCCAAGCCAGCCAGCTAGAGGCAGCCACAGAGAGATACAGACAGCCACAGGGGAGCAAGAGGTCCATGGGCCCTAGGAGCTGTGCCTTGGAGAGGAGGCGCAGCTAGATCTCCGCAGGGACTGGCTCAGTCTGAACACATGGTTCAGGGGCGACAGGCGGGGCGGGGGGACCTGAGGTAAGGGAAGCCCGGGAAAACTGGCTGGCCAGGGGACTGGCCGAGGTGACGGGCCAGGGGCCAGCCTTCCCAGCAGCCCCTCTCTGGTTTGGCAGAGGTCTCCAGAGCGGAGCGTTCGAGTGGAAACCTAATTCCATCCTCCAATTGCTCCCGAGGCAGGCAGGAGGCTCTTGGGGCTCTGCAGGAGCGGGACGGGTCCCCCCTCTTTCTAGCTTCTACGGGTTGAAGAACTGTTTTGTCAGCCTCTCCGCTCCTTTCCTCATCAACCGAGGCAAAGGAAAAGCTGGCTCGGCAGGGGGAAGTCAGCCGGGGGAAGCCTGAGGTCGGAGGGGAAAGGACTCGGCGAACACACGAGTCACAGCCACGTTTACTGTAAAATCCTGTTTAATGTGTAACATTGCGGGCCCGGGCTCCTCGAGTCAAAGACAGGACTGAGCAACACTCCCCCCACCCCCGCCGGTCAGATGGAATCCAAGCCTTGTTCTTCCCGGCCGTCCGAGCCCTTCCCAGGTGCCAGCAATGACCCCCACCCTACTGACAGGCCCCAAATGGTGTCAGGGTTAAGGTTAGTGTCATCAGTGGAAGTGCTGGCAAAGCCCCCCTCCACCCCTAACCCCCAGAAGTACCCGGGGGGCCCGGGAAGAGGAGCAGGAATTAGAAAGGGGAGGAGAAACAGGAAGAACTAGAACCCCCTTTGTTCCCTTAAGCTCGGGGAACAGGAGGTGACATGCTCCCTGCCACCCCCTCCCCACCTCCACCTCCCTTCTCCTTCCCTACCCCCCTAGTCAGAGGGCGAGAGCTGCGTGCTTGGGCTGCGGCCTGGCAGACCGGGGGCACCGAGAGCGAGCGAAGGCTAGAGCTGGCGGTGGGTGCGGCCCGGCCGTGGGCTCAGCAGGCGGAGCAGCGGTCGCTCTTCTCGGCCAGGCCGGCCCCGGTGCCCGGGCTCCTCCGCAGGATGTCTTTGAGGGAGCCGTCCTGGTCGCTGAGCAGCTTGTTGATCTCGTTCTGTTTGCACTCGTGGGACAGGCGGTGGCCGAAGCCGGAGCCCTTGCGCGAGGGGGGGTTGGAGCGGCGCTGGGCGCGCCGGGCGCAGGCCCGGATGATGAGGTATACCACCTCGGCCACGTTGAGCACGATGCAGATCCCTGAGGCGGCCAGCATGAAGACGGTGAAGACGGTCTTCTCCGTGGGCCGGGACACGAAACAGTCCACCACGTTGGGACAGGGGTAGCTGTCGCACTTGACCAGGCGCACCATAGCGTAGCCCGGGTAGAGCAGGTAGAAGACGTACATGAAGACGGCCTCGAAGAGCAGGCGGAAGAGCACGCTGATGACGTAGGTCCACCACAGCGTGCCCGAGATGTGCACCTTGTGACGCTTGACCTCCTCCAGGTGCAAGGGGTCCCCGTGACCCTCGAGCCGCAGTAGCTTCTTCTCCATGTGCTGCTGGTGGGCCACGTGCATGGCCACCAGCAGGGCCGGCGTGGACACCAAGATGAGCTGCAGGGACCACAGGCGCACGTGGGAGATGGGGAAGAACTGGTCGTAGCACACGCTGTTACAGCCCGGCTGCAGGGTGTTGCAGATGAAGGAGGACTTCTCGTCGCCCCACACGCTCTCGGCGGCCACCACCAGCACCATGATGCGGAAGATGAAGATGACCGAGAGCCAGACGCGCCCGATGGCTGTGGAGTGCCGGTTCACCCCGCTGAGTAAGGCGTACAGACCCGTCCAGTTCATCTTGTCTCACTGGCACCTGGAAAGACAGCGGCCACGGTGGGGTCGTGAGGTCCGGGAGCCTGCCGCGGCCCTGCCCGAGTCACTTCCCCTCTTTGGCCTGCCTCGGTTTCCCCCTCTGCCAAGAGAGGGGGAGGTCGGGTCAGACGACCCCGAGCTTCCCCTGCCGGCCGGAAATCCTTCCCCTCTGCCCTCTGCGCGGAGCCGGAGGCTGTTGGGAAAAATGAGGTCCCCTAGCCCTCTGCATCATCCGTCTCCTTTGCCTCATCTCCCCGGTCCCCGCTTCCTCTCGCCCTCTCCCCCTCCCGCTCTGGCCCCGGTGGCCCCGGACGCCCTTCCTCCCGGCTTCCCCAAGTCTCTCCGTTCCCCATCCATCCCACATATTACCTTGGGGAGCGCCTATCCCGGAGGCCACCCGGACAGGTCCCCTATGGTTTCATACCCGTGCTGGGGGAGTGATTCCCCGGGTCCGCGCCTGCGTCCCAATTCCCCGCTGCCCGGTGCTCGGGAGTCATATGCTGCCTTATACCCAGCGCGGACACAATGAGAGCTTTGTGGGGCTCTGAACAACGCCCTTTAGAATTCAGATCAAACGCCCTGACTTCCGCCCACCCTGGACACAGAGCACTTGTGTCCCAGCGCCGGACACCCAGCCTGCACCCACCTGTTCTGTGCCCGCCCGGTCCATCCCCGCACCCGCCATGAAGCCAGAAGAATGGGAGGGGTGGGGGGAAGGGAGGGGAGACCAGAGACAGAGGCCGGGAAGGGGGATGGATCGGGAGGACGAGAGCCCCCTGGCCCTACAGCCAGCGTCCCCTTGGCTCCCTCTCTCGCTCACTCGGAGCCCGGCTTCCCGACTCACGTACGCTTGCCCTGCGACGGCTTTAGGCGACGCTGAGGTTCCCCTAGATAGGGCCAGCTTGGGGCTTCTCCCTCCCTGGAAGGCCAGTGGGATCCCCAGAGCTCCCTTGCTTTTCCTGCTTCCCTAAGGGAAGCCAGAAGAAGACCCCCCCATGGCCCCTTCCTGAGTCTCCAGGATCACACATGTGTGCAAAGAACTCAGAAGGGCTCTTATTTTAAACAGATGGAGAAACTGAGGCTAGAAGCCTTTGGGGCCTTGCCAAGATCAGCACGGTAGGCTGTGGCACAGCCCAGAGTGAATCCGCTCTCCCGCTCTGAAGCAGACACCCCCCCCCCCGGGGCAGGCAGAGGGCGAGGGGGGGGAAGGCAGGATGGTGGTCCTTTCTGCCGCCCCCTCCCAAGGCTCTGGAGATACATGGTCCTTCGGGTGGCTTGAGAACACCCGGCCCATTCTCCCAGCGGCTTGTTGACCTGAAGTCTCTTGCCCTGGATATGAGGACGGCCCATTCTGTCCCTGCCCATCTGTTGCAACCTCGGGCTAGCGTGTGGAGGATACAGCCTCTCCCTCTCCCCTGACGCGAGCTCTGTCCATTCCTTCCATTTGCTGTTAGTATGTCAGCTGCCGGGGGGTCTGGGTAAGCCAGAAATCAGGGCGGGGGCCGCTAGAGAATCAACACAGTCAGCCTCCCCTCCCCGCATCAGGCCTTCAGAAAGGGCCTCTGCCCGCTTCTGGTCTCCACAATCAGAAGGCCTCAAAGAGAAGTCCTGGGACCCCAAGAGGATGCCAGCAAGAAGAGAAGCGACCTCAGAGGCCGGCGCAAGGCCCGTCTCGGGTGCATCGGGATACATCCCAGGCGAGCGTGGGAGTTGGGGGCGGGAGGGGGGTGACCGCGTTGACATCGTGGACCCCTTGGAAGGCACCGTGGCACATTCGGTAAACGGCGGCCTTGGCTTCGGGAAGATCCGCCGTGGACACACACCGGTTGTGTGACCCCTGAGCGGTGCTCCCACTGCTCTCCCCTCCCAGATGGAACTCCAGGTCCGTACCTCCACCTTTAAATCATCCTCACCATCGCCATCCTCCTCCTCCTCAACATCACCATACTCACCATCCTCACTATCCTCACCATCACCATCACCATCCTCACCACCCTCATCCTCATCCTCACCATCATCATCCCCATCTTCATCCTCACCATCACCATCACCATCCTCACCATCCTCATCCTCATCCTTACCGTCATCATCCCCATCTTCATCCTCACCATCACCATCACCATCCTCATCCTCATCCTCACCATCATCATCTCCATCTTCATCCTCACCATCCCTATCCTCATCCTCACCATCCCCATCCTCATCCTCACCATCACCATCTTCATCCTCACCATCCTCATCCTCACCATCACCATCCCCACCATCACCATCCTCATCTTCATCCTTACTATCACCATCAGCAGCAGCGGGCCAGTTCATGTAGTATGAATGAGGTCCGACCCCAGATTTTTGGGTCTGGGGTGTGTTTCCTGCCTCACTAGCAGAGACTGGCCCAGCCTTTTTGACACCACGGTCTGGCTTCTCCTTCCTGCCATGTGAGAGAAGGGGGGGGGGTTGGGAGAGAGAACAGGGCACCCTTCTGGATCCCCAGTATCATCTGCTCTGGCTACATTTGGAGCCAGGGCCCCAATCAGAAAGCGTGAAGAGAAACCGAGGCCCCGAGGGGAGCAGCGGAGCCAGGAATCCCCAGCCATGTCTGGTGTTCTAGGTGTCTGGGCGCCATGGCGGCCCTTCAGAGAGTCCTTAAAGCTTGGCCAAACACTTTGCTAATGTTTTCTTATTTGGAGCCGGGGATCTAATCGTCCCCATTTTGCAGATAAGGAGAATGAGGTAGACAATGGAAGTGCTTAGCTAGAGTCTGATAAGTACCTGAGGTAGGATAGGGCCCTGTCTTCAGGACTGAGACCCAGTGCTCTATTCACTGAGCCGCCTAGCTGGGGGCTATCACCCGGCTCCCTTCTGAATCTGAGATGCAGTTTGTGGGCCCGCTGCCCCTCTGTAAAATGAGGACGGGGATCTGGCTAAGCGCCGGGGTCCTGCCGGCCCCAACGGTCTCTGACTCTCCGATCGTAGCCGGCGAGAGCCAGAGCAGAGATTCGGGGCGCCGGGCTCTTCCCGGGGGCCCACGCTGCCTGGCCAAGACAGTCAGACTGAGCCCTCCCCGGGGGCGCCAGAGGCAGTTGTGGAAGGAATCGGCCGGGTATCTCGAGCCCTGGGAGTACCCGGCGATGGGGCAGATCCAAGAAATCATCAGTGGGCGAAACTTTGGGAGCACATAACCGAGGAAGCTTCCTCGGTATCCCTCCTTGGGAGACCCATTTGGCGATCTCTCCCGATTTCAACTCCGACCCATTGTTCGCGGCCCCCCGCTCCATTCTCTCGGTGACAGTGTGTCCCTGGTTAGCGTGCCCCCTGATTTGACCTGCTTTTCTTTCATTTCCCTGTCTCAGAGGGAAGTCAAGTCCGCACTGGCCTTTGACTCAGGAGCCCCCTTCAGTGATCCTCTTGGAACTATCCACTGCCACCACCCCTTCCTCAGGCCCTGCCTTATTCCCCTCAGGCCTTGGGGTGCAGGGGGAGAGCACCTGCGGCTCCAGCCCCCGTCTGAGATTCCGGCGGCTCCGGCCAAGCCTCCTAGGGACTACAGTTGGGCCTAGGCGGCCCCTCGGGAGCAGCTGCCTCCCGCCATCCCAACCAGTCCCGCGACTTCCCTTTGGGAGGCTGGCAACTTCCACGCTCTCAGGGGGGAGGGACTCGGCTTTGAAATCCACACTGGCTGAGTGACATTTGTTCAGAGTCCGGCTCGCGGTCTGTTTTTGTGTGGCTTCCAGCAGGGGGAGAGGGGACAAGAAACAAGGGAGCACGTTGGCTCACTGGAGGAGTCTGACGAGCCCCCCCCCCCAATTCTGGCCCCAGCTGGCAGTCCAAGGTTTGCTATTCTATTCTATTTCAGATAGACCTGAATCACAACACGCCTCCCCGGAGCCAAAACCCGGCGGCCCCCAACACCCTCCCCGACGCCCCGAGAGTCAGAGAGCATCAGGAAGGGGGCCTCTGTTCGACAGCCATTCAGGGAGAGGAGGGGCCCGGCTAGCTGGCCAGCAGCGGCCCCGGGAGGTCTTCCTTCTCTCCAGGCCTTTCCCCCAGCCCCGGTTGCCCCGGATTGTTCCATCTGTGTGGCGTATGAAGGAAGAGTAACCCGGATGAGATGCTGGAGGGGGCTCCCCTCTAGCTTAGGGGTCACCGACCCCACTTCCCCCCCCTCTTTCCCTTCCACCTCACTACAGCCGGGGCTGCCTCCAGCAATAAGGAGACGACAGCCCCCGGAAGGGGAAGCAGCAGCGCCAGAACTGCCAGAGAGCCCAGGACTCCCTCCCCCCTGTGGCTCGGTTACCAGCTGGGAAGCTGCTGGTGGGGGAGAAACAAGGTGGGCCCAAGGAAGGCGGGGAAGCTGGGACCTCCAGGAGGTGGCTGCTGCAGGGGACCCGGCACAACAAGCTGCTCGCTTTTTCATTCAGCTAATTATTTTGCCACCTCCATTTTATGCCATCCTTCGGTGTCATCAGATCGAGGATGCCACACGGTTTAAAACGCCCCCGTCTTGTGAAATGGTGCTTTGGAAATTCTGAGCCCTTTAAATTTTGCTGCCCTGGAGCAAAGACCTCTCATCCTACCCCGGTTCTGGCCGTGTCCCCAAGGGTCTATGCAGGGCAAGCCGGGAGCCTTTTGTCCCTTTCCCTCCGGACACCCCCTTCCCCGCTCTGTAAGCCCGACACGGCAGAGGCCGAGGGGACCTCGCTTCGGCCCTCGGCACGGCCGCCCCATTGAGAGATGGCTCCGTTCTCGGGACCCGGCTGCTTAGACAGCCCCTCTCGCCGCCCCCCTGCTCCCCACTGAGACTTTCTGTGGAATCTCTGGAAGGGGATTTCTCTTTGCCCTCCCCAGCAGGATCCTGAGGCAGGCCCGGTTTCCCCAAGCCCCTCGGGAGGCCTTAGCCAAGCCTACTTGCCTTACTCCTGTTCTGACTCGAACCCAGCACCCAGAGCTTCTCTGTTCCCACTAGTTCAGGCCTTCCCCGGGCTTTGGGTCCGTTCAAGTGGACGAATTCTCACCGTGTGGAGGGCCTTATCCCGCAGAGCCAGAGGAAGGCCGGCCCCACCCCTCCCCCAGAATTTGTAGCGTGATAGGAGGAAACGGCACCCTGGCTCCCTTTGCTGCCTGGTCTCGTCTGCCCGGCTCCTGGCTCCCCGGATCCCAAAGCTCCCCGCTTTCCCTTGTGTGCCTGCCAGCTCCCGGACCAGCCTCGAGGCCCACGTGGGCCGTCCCCGCCCAGCCCGAGCCCCCTTGGCTCCCACATTCCCTGTCCCCCCATTCTGGGCTCCGGGAGGAGCCTCCCCTGCCCCCCACCCCCCATGCAGGCCGGCAGCCTTGTTTGCCTTGGAAGCCAGCAGGGCAGGTAAATAGCCCTTGGCAGCAGCCAGCTGTCATCCAGAGCCTGAGTCGAGGAGGAACCTGCTCGGGTGGGCAGAGAGAACCTGGCCCGAACCCAGGGAGCTTTCGGGAGGGGCGAGGAGGGGCGGATGGCTTTCGAGGGATGGGCGCCCCCGCGGCTGGAGTTGGGGCGTGAGATCGAGGGGCTGCAGAAAGGGGAGCCCAGAGCCTGGTCGGAGACTCACCTGACTGCTGTGTCAAGGAAGAGAGAGATCCAGGTGGCTTGACCCTGAGGCCCAGAGACCAGGCTGCTGCTCCCTCCCCTTCCTCCAGACCTAGCTCTCAAGCACGTCCCCCCTCCTCACCTCCCTGGCACAATGGCACAGTGGCTGCTGGGGCCCTTCCCCAGGGAATAGCTGCAGGGGTGTCTGCCACTCAATGCTCCGGCCGGCCCAGCCCAGCTCAGGGGAGGGACCACAGAGTCTGGGGCCAGGGGAAGATATGGCCCACAGCCCAGGAGGAACCGGACAAATATTAACCAGCCCCACCTCCTCCTGCGCAAGCAATCCTCCACGGGGACCCAGCTATTGATGAGTGACCCTGGCCCCTCCTGCCCGGGGTCTGCCCAAACTCTGAGTGCCCAACCGGGCCGGAGGCCGGGTCACCCTCGTGACCGACCTCGGCCCGGCCCGTGTGCCGGCTCTCGGCCCCACTTGGATTTCAGCTGGAGCGAATGGGACGGTGGTCCCCTAGGCCTGGAGCCTAGGGTCAGAGGCCTGGGTCCAGGGTCCAAGGGCCTTAGGAGATGGGGGTTGGACTGCAAAGCATGCTGTGAGCAGCACCCCCCCCCCTTGGAAATCATTAAGATAAATACAGATCGTCAACCATTAACTGTCTGCTTAACCCAGATCCAAGGTCTCGCCGTTGGGAGTGCGGGTCGAAGCCCCCAAGCCCCAAGTCGGGCCCATGGCCTCTAAAGACAGAACTGTCGGCCTAGTCCCCTGACTTTCACTTTCTGTCCCGAGTCAGGCTCCCTTTAGGGTGAGGGTCATGGACTGAGCCTCTGTCGGCCCTATTCGGGTCCAGAGCAGAGTTTGGAGATGTTCGCATGGTGGGCTGCCGAGGGCAAGGAGCCCACCCAATGCCTGACTTTGAGGGTCTGGGCCTCCTTCCCTCCCTCCTATCCCCACCCCCCACACCCAAGGAAGCGGGACCTGGCGGGGAGGGCACCGGCACAGGGCAGAGAAGCAAGCTTGGAAGTGACCTGGCTAGGACCCCACAGTGAGTGTGTGTGGGCCCAAGCCTAGCCTTCCAGCTACAGGGCCAGTGCGGTTTCCATTATGCACTTGACCAACCACGTACATACATGGTTGGGTGTGTGTGTGAGTGCATGTGTGTGTGAGTGTGTGTGAGAGTGTGAATGTGTGTGAGAGTATTGTGTGTGAGTGCGTGTGTGTGTGTGAGTATATGAGAGTGTGTGTGTGTGTAAGTACATGTGTGTGAGAGTGAGTGTAAGTGTGTGTGTGTGTAAGTGCATGTGTGTGTGTAAGTGCATGTGTGTGTGTGAGAGAGTGTGTGAGAGTAAGTGTGTTTGAAAGAGTGTGTGTGAGAGTGTGTGTGAGTATAAGTGTGTGTGAGAGTGTGTGTATGAATGTGTGTGAGTGTGTGAATGTGTGTGTGTGTGAGTGTAAGTATGTGTGAGAGAGTGTATGTATGAGTGTGTATGAGTGTGTGTGTATGAGTGTGTGTGTGAGTGCGTATGTGCAGGCCCAGGCTCTTGGAAGAACTTGAACAAGGAAAGACAAGAGATCACAGATCTGGAGACATGAGGCTGGCGCCAACGTGGAGCATGGAGTAGTGGACGGAGTCCAGAGGCTGGGGATCTGGGTCCAGGATAAAGCTGCGGGGGGCGGGGGGAAGGGGGAAGGGGAGACTCTTCTAAGCTGCCCCCAGCAGGCCTCCCACGAGCCACTGAACCTCTGAAACAACAGGAAACAACAGGCAGCTGGAAGTGCTGGGAGAGCGTCCTTCCAGCCCTGGGAGTCCCCCATTCTCTGGCTTATTCACTTCAAGAGAGCAGCCTGAAGGCCTTTACCAGCCGGTGCCCAGAGCAAGGCCCTTCCTCATTCTCAGCCTCAGCTTCCTTCTCAGTCAAATAAAGATACCTAGAGTTTCTCCCCCAAGGCCGTTGGGATGACGAGTCAAGATCAGAAAGTGAACCAAATGGGAATGGCCTGCCATTCAAGGCCCTCCACTTTCAGGCACTAACATGTCCTGCTAGAACCATTGCCCCCTGCTAGACTACCTAGGCCCCAGCAGAACTGCAGGGTCTTTCCCGGCCTCCCCTGAAATTCTCACCTTTCAAGGCCCAATTCAGAGGTCGCCTCTCCCATGAAACCCGGTCCTAGAGGGGAACGTCCCCTCTGTTCACCTTTTCTCTTCTTGTAGGTCATCTTGTCCATCCATCCCGATCTAACCTGGAAAAAGAGCTAGGAGGTGCTCGTCTCCACTCCCCCAAAAAGGCTTCGAAGACAATGGCCTTTTGGGTCTCTGTGCCCCCAGCATTGAGGCAGGGCCTTCCTTGGAAGATGCTTCCGGCTTTCTCCTTTACTCTCTCTCTCTCTCTCTCTCTCCTTCTTTTTCTTCTCTCTTTCCTTCTCTTTCTTTTCCTTCCTCCCTCCCTCCATGCCCTCCTTCCTTTCCCCTTTCTTTCCTGCTTTTTTTGCTTTCTTGAATGAATACCAAAGGATATGTTACATATTCTACCCATAGATTTGAAAGATATTGATATCATCATCATCATCACTAGCATTCGTGTGGCACTTCAAGGTTTGAAAAGCACATCTTCATGCTCTGATTTGAAAAAAACCCGTGATCTCGTCTTTCACAAAAAGGACCGCTCATCGGGGCTTGGACTAGTCGGGAAAGATTTGAAAGCAGAACTTAACCCTCAAAGAGTTTGAGTCTGAATGGGGGGGATGAAGACCTTGGAGCCAGAAGGAAGAGCTCGAGCAAAAGCTAGGAGGCAGGAAGGTGCGAGGCACACCTGGGGGAATAATAGGATTCGGAGTTGGAAACAGTCTTAGATAATACAAAGGCCATAATTTGCTCTTGTACCACGGGAACAATGGGAAAGTAGACCAGTTTTCTTGAATCAAGAGGTTTCTGTTGAGGAGGAGGGGAAAATAAGGCTGGAAAGGTAAACTGGAGCAAGATTAGGGAGGACTCTGAATAGTAAGCCAGGAAGCTTGGACTTTATTCTACAGACAATACGAGACAGGCCAGCTCCATCAAGAACAGGTTGTCCGTTCCCAGAAACGACTCCGATGTAAACAAAAGCATCAAGCTACCTTTATTTTTTTCAAAATCAAAACAGGTCACACTTGACGTACCTCATTTCCTTTTTGGACGGGGTTATTGCCCTCATCGGCCGAGGACAAAGCTGTAGATACGGGTTACCTCGATCTCGGCGGAGCATTTGCCAGAGAAAGGCAGGGTGGCGGCGGCTAAAGAGCCGGCTTTAAGAGCAGGCGACCCTGGATTCAATTCCCATCTCTGACACGGCCCGTCTGTGAGACCCTAGACAAGTCAGTTTTCTGAACTCGAGAAGATTAGAAATTATGCAGAAGGGGCTATGCTGCATGTGTGAAGGGGCTTCCCTCTTCCTGGAGCTTCCTGTCCTGGTTCATCTACACCTATCTGATAAAGAATCTCATGAAATCCTACTGACCAACAAGGAAAATATGGGGGCTGGCTGACAGTGCAGCCTAATGGCTTTGAAACCAGTGTGATGAATGGGCTCATAGCAGCTAGACGGGAGGTCTTCTGGGGAGTGCCCCGGGGATCTGGGCTCCACCATGGGTCATCTCTCATTCTGATCAATGATTTGGCAACCTCCCCCAATACGCAGATGATAGCAAGCCCCACGGGACTCAGTGGGATACCACGGCAGGGCGCCGGACCCAACGATCGGGCCGCGCCAAAGACGCATGGCGTCTGGGAACAGGGAGGGCTGCGTGCTCCTTTGCCCTCTGCCCTTTGTCCTGGTGAGAGCACGGCCAAAGGATCGTGATGAGCATGGGACACCACATTTTAGGAAACTCATAGATAAGCTGGAGAGTCCAAAGGGCAGCCACTGGAGAGCCCATGCCATATAAGGACTGGCTGAAGCAACCAGGAACTTTTAGCCAGCCCTCTCCCCACCCCCACAAGAACCACGATAGCCATCTTTAAATATTTGGAAAGAAGAGGGATCAGCCCTGTTCTGTTTGGCCCCGGGGAGCCAGGAGTTGGAGATACTGCCGAGGAAGAGGAAAAACTAGCTAAGGAGGACAGCTATCCCACAGTGCAATGTGGGTGGGGGGAGGTCTTGGCGGGTAGTGAGCTCCCCTTCTTTGGAGATCAGCACAAATGCCAAGAGGAGCAATGTTATCAAGGACGTCCTTCTTATTCAGGTCCAGGTCAGTCTAGATCCCTCTGACTTCAGGGGAGAGTCCCAGAAAGACTTTGGTCTCATAGTGCCTTTGAGGTTTTTTGGCGAGGCAACTGACCAAAGTTCAGGATGGATCAGAAAGGGAAAAGAGCTAAAGGTGATAGGCCAGAGGTCATAAGGGCCTAAACTAGAGAGAGAGAGTGGGCTGCAGAATCAAATTGCTCCAAAAGGCTTTGTGGGAGGCGCATAGCTCGCTGCCATCTGGGTAGTGCTCCACCTAACCACTCTCTTTAGTCATTCCACAAATATTGATTGAGGACCTTCTCTCCAGGAGAGCTCTTCCAGGGCAGCTAGTAGGAAATGTGGGGCTGGAACCGTTCCAGGGAAGAGAAGAGAAGAGCCTCCCTCTGCGCCCACCCCAGTTCCTCTTTCCCTCAGCTGCCAGAGCTATTTTCCCAAAATGCAGTCCAGAACCACGTCCCTCCCCTACTCCAAAAACTCCAGTGACGCTGTAGGACCGAATCCAGACTCCAGACTGGGAGTCACATTTAAAGCCCTCTTCAAGCTACCTTTGAATCCATCGAACACATGGCTCTCCCTCACACGCTCCGTGGCTGTCACGAGTTACCCAATCATGGCACATTCCCTTTTCTTGCCTCTCCCTCTTGGGACCTTTAGTTTCCTTTAAAACCTAGTTCAAATTTCCACCTCCTACAGGAGGCTCATTGTGGCCTTCCCAGATGAAAGCACCCGTTCCTCCCTCCCCAGTAGTCATCCTCGGGTTTAGCAGACGGCAGCACTCCTCAGCCATCGCCCCACCCGCCGGAACCTAAGTTCCTCGGGCAGAGGCCGCCTTGCTTTTTTGTCTCTGTGTCCTCAGGGCCTACTGTCAGGCCTGGCACATCCTAGGCCCTTAAATGTCTGTGCTTGATTTATCAGTTGATAGAGACCTCATGACCCTGGTCTTGCTCACTCTAAGAGCGCTGCCCCTCCTTTAAGAATCTTCCCCTCCATCCTTAAATGTGGCCATTCTCAAAGGCTCCATCCCCATCCTTCCCTCTTTATGCTCTCTCCCTTAAAGAGTTCATTTATCCTCTTGCCCCAATGGGGGTACCTTCCCCAGACTCCATCTTTAGCCTTGCCTTCTCTCTTCAAGATGAAACTGCCTGCTGGCCAGAGATGTCCACCTAATGGCACTTCCATCTCAACATCATTCTCTCCCAATCAGCTTCTCTCCCAGACTTCCTTAATTCTATCTTTCTTGCCCCCCCCCAAGCCAGTCAATTACCAAGTCTTTTCAATTCTTACTTCATTACATCTCCCCCCAGGACTTCGGTTCATCTTCGGTTCTTAGGCCCCCAGATCCACAGGACTACTCCTTCCAATAGCGTCCAGCGTGGGTCCCCCTCACCTCATCATGTCGGGTTCTTGTCCGTGTCTTGCCACGAATCCTCCGTGCCTGATTCTGTTGTTTGTCCTTTGTTTCTGAAGAGGACCAAAAATATCACGGGGTAAAGTTTTGACTTGCTCATGAATTGGATTTCAAGGAAGCAGAGTTGTACGAAGCCTCGGTTTTTCTTCCAGAGTCGTCAAAGTGCAATGGCAAGACAAAAGTCAAGATGACTTGACTACTCTTATCAATACCATGATCCAAGACAATTCCAAAGGACTCGTGCTAAAAAAAAAAATGCTAGGAACTGAAAAGCGCTGGGTGCAAATGAAGTACAATTTTCTCACTTTGTTTTTTTGATACATTAATATGAAAATGTTTTGCATAATTTCACACATATAATTGATATCATATCATTGGCTTTCTCAGTGAGTCAGTGAGGGTCAGGCAAGAGGGAGAGAGGGAATCTGGAATTAGAAATTTTTTTTTTCAAATAAACTGTATTGGAATTTGGTGGCATGTTTGTGTGACTTCCTCCAGCACTGTTCAAGTAGTACGTTAGATCAGAACATTAATGTTCTTTTTTTTTTAATTTTATTTTATTTAATAATAACTTTGTGTTGACAGAATCCATGCCAGGATAATTTTTTTTACAACATTATCCCTTGCACTCGATTATGTTTTGTTTTCCCCCCCCTCCCTCCACACCCCCCCCAAGATGGCAAGCAGTCTTATATATGTTAAATATGTTGCAGTATATCCTAGATACAATATATGTTTGCAGAACCGAACAGTTCTCCCACTGCACAAGGAGAATTGGATTCAGAAGGTAAAAATAACTCGGGAAGAAAATCAAAAATGCAAATAGTTCACATTCATTTCCCAGTGTTCCTTCTTTGGGTGTAGCTGTTTCTGTCCATCATTTATCCATTGAAACTCAGTTAAGTCTCTTTGTCATAGAAATCCACTTCCATCAGAATACATCTTCATACAATATCGTTGTCGAAGTGTATAATGATCTCCTGGTTCTGCTCATCTCACTTAGCATCAGTCCATGTAGGTCTCTCCAAGCCTCTCTGTATTCATCCTGCTGGTCATTCCTTACAGAGCAATAATATGGAATTAGAAATTTTTAAAAGAAAAGGATGTTAGAAATAAATATTTTTTTAAAAAGAAGAGTATTCTGTTAAATATGTATATATATATATATATACATACATACACACACATACACACAACTCTTTAAAAAATAAAATGTTTACAGTGACTCCAAAAAAAAAAAAAGAAAAAGAAAAAGAAAAAGTCAAGATGACTGGTGATGGCCTAGGAAGCAGTGGATGACCTTGGGGTCCTTGATGTCTGAGCGAGCTCCAAGCACTCCACAATGCACCTCAGCCACCTTCGTGGCCATTGGAACGAGTCGTTTTCATACTCCCGTTCCACCAGGAGACGTCCTCACGTGCTTAGGGGGGTAGAGATCCTCCTATTGAGGTCCTAATTTGGGGGTTAGAGCCCTCTAGGTCGGAAAGGGGGTACATTGAGGTCCCCTACCACTATAGCTTTACTGTCTCTTTTTCCTTGTAATTTTTCTTCAAGTATTTAGCTGCTCTGTCATTTGGCACTGCTTAATATTGATATTAATTCATCATCACTGGTATTTTTCAGCTTACTGCAGTTTCTCTGCTAATCTCTTTTAATCATTTGAATACCATTTTTTTTTTGCTGTTGACTTATCTGAGATCACAATTGCTATCCCCGCTTTTCTTAAAAGTTTATTGGAAGCATAATAGAGTTTGCTCCAGCCTCTTATTTTAATTTGTGTGAATCTATGTTTAAGTGTCTTTCTTATAAAGGACTTTTTGTTGGATTCTTCTTTCTAATCTATTCTGTTAACCTCTTCCATTTTATGGACGAGGTCTTCCCATTCCCATTCACAGTCACAATAACCATTTAATTGTGTATTTTTCTCTAGCTTATTCATGTATACTTCGCCCTGTCTCGGTCCTCCTGTATCCTCTTCACAAAGAATAGGGAGATGAGAGATGAGTGTATTCAGCAACAGTGCTCCAGGTTTGATGCAATCAGCTTCTATTCCCTTGTCCTCTTTTCCACAGTCAGAGGCTAATCACAGGTTCTTACCCTTTATTTCTTTCCTTTGAAACTTTCTTTGCAATATACCTTCGTGGGTTGGAGTTTGTTTTGCTTATGACTAAGTCCTCCCTGAACCTCCTCTCTTTCTTACTTGCCCCCACTCTTTCTCCTCTCATTTCCCTGTTGAATGAAACTTACTTCTTCCCCTCATTGTGTCATTATGTTGAAATCTTCATCAGTCTGTGTATTCTTTCTTCCTTTGATCAGTTCACATGAAAATGAGGTTTCTAGCCCACTCCCCCCCACATCCTCCTTTCTGTTTGTATAGTTTGCTACATGTTCACCTTGATTATGTGAGATAATTTCCACCACATTTCCTCTATCTTTTTTTCCTCCAGTGTATTCTTTTTCCTTTCCCTTTCTTTTTTTTTAAAGGATCATTAAAACATTACAGAACCATTACCGGGCTCTCCTGCTTTCTTTAATTCTTTCTATGACCCTTGATGATATTAAAGTTCTAAGAGAATATTTGTATCCGTTCTCCCTATTAGAATGTAAGCACTTCATTCTTGTTTAGTTCCTTATATTAGCTCACTTGTATTTACCTTTTTCTATTAGGGGGCTGTCTACCCCAAAAGTGGAATGGGCAGGTGAGAAAAATTTGTTCCAACGGCCGTGAAAGTGGTTGGACTTGGTTGGACGTCAGAGACACCGAGGTCATCCGGTGCGTCCCAGGTCATCGCCAGCCTTGCCGCTGGATTTGGATGACTCTGGCAGGAAAAGTGAGGCTTTGTACAACTCTACCTCCTTTAAATCCGATTCCTGAGTAAGTCAAAACTTTATCCCACAATTCCAATAGACTTGGGTTTTTTTCTTATGTAAATGCTTGTTTTATTCCAGAAATTAAAAATAAAATAAGATAAATATAAACGACTGAAACAAATTATGTCTTAGTTGTGCTTATCTCTATCCATATATCTTAGAAAGCCTCATGGAATCTACCCTCACTGGCTAACCCCTTGCCACAAAGTCAAAAAAAATAGATAATTCCATAAACTTTGTCTATTGTGGGTCACAAAAAGAGCATTCGCCATTAATATCTCTATTCCTAGTGTCTATGATCTTACCACATATTCAGGCATCTAAGTGGTATCCTACTCTAGTGGATAAAGAACTGATCTCAAAGTCTGGGAATCCTGGCGAGTCTGCTATCTGACACATAATGGTTATCTGATTGTCTGCAAATCACTTAACCATTCAGTGGTCTAGTCAATCTTCCCTGATGTCATGGCCCTCGTGAAGAATGAAGAACAAACAGCAACCTCTGTGAATAGTACTAGGAGTTGCCCCAACAGGGAACCAACAATTCCAATAGACTTGTGCTGGAGTGTCATCCACAACCAGAGAGAACTATGGAGCCTGAATGTGGATCAAAGCAGAGGATTTTCACTTTTGTCGTCATTATTGTTGTTTGCTTGTTTTTTTTTCCTTTCTCGTGCTTTTTCTTCCCTTTTGATCTGTTTTTTTTTTTCATAACATGATGAATATGAACATGTTTAGAAGAATTGTACGTGGTTAACTTATATCAGATCGCTTGCTGTCTTGGGCGGGGAGAGGGAGGAGGAGAGGGAGAAAAACTTAGACCACAAGGTTTTGCAAAGGTAAATGTTAGAACCCATCTTTGTATGTATTTGGAAAAATAAAATACTATTTAAACAACAACCACACAGCCACAACAAAAACTTCACCCCGTGATGTCATCGGTCTTCTTCAAAAATAAAGAACAAACGACAATAAAATCAGGGAAGACATGGACAAGAAATATTAGAAACAGTAGATAAATTAGATTAGAGATTAGATGAGGGAGACTAGAAAGGCTGAGACTTTGTGTAATTCTGCCTCATTTAAATCCGATTTACACACACGAGTCATGACATCATCCATGATATCAAGAACGAAGGATGCACAACACTTTTATGTACCTTTTGATTCTTATGTTGATATTTCAAAGATTCTATTCAGCGGTACTCTTTTGATCAGAAGTGCTGAAAAAACCTTTATTTCAAGGTTCATTTTTCTTGTTTTTAATTCTTTTTTTTCCCACTATAGTATTTTATTTTTCCAAATACGCATTTGGTTTTCTTTCTTTTTTTAAAAAAAGCTTTTTATTTTCAAAACATATGCATGGATAATTTTTCAATATTGACCCTTGCATAGCCTTGTGTTCTAAATTTTCCCCTCCTTCCCTCCATCCCCTCCCCTAGATGGCAAGCAATCTAATATATGTTAAACATGTTAAGATATATGTTAAATCCATATACTTCAACATATTTAACATGTATTGGTCTATCTGCCATTTAGGGGAGGGGGTGGGGGGAAGGAGGGGAAAAGTTGGAACAGAAGGTTTTGCAAGGGTCAATGCTGAAAAAATTACCCATGCATGTGTCTTGTAAATAAAAAGCTAAAAATAAATAAATAATTTTTTAAAAATAAAAAAGACATATGTTAAATCTAATATGTGTAAACATATTTACACAATTCTCTTGCTGCACAAGAAAAATCAGATCAAAAAGGAAAGAAAATGAGTGAGAAAATAAAATACAAGCGAACAAAATCAAATAGAGTGAGAAACGCATTTAGTTTTCAACATTTATTTTTATAAGACTTTGTATTCTACATTGTACATGATAACAAGATTGTGTGATGATCAACTGTGATGGACTTGGTTCTTTTCAATAATGAGGTGATTCGAGGCAGTTCCAATACATTGATGATGGAAAGAGCCATCCGCATCCAGAGAGAGAACTGAGACTGAATGTGGATCAAAACAGAGTGTTTTCACCCTTTTGTTATTGTTTGCTTGTTTTGTTTTTTTCCCTTTTAATTGATTTTTTTTGGTGCACAACGTGATGAACATGGAAATGTATTTAGAAGAATTGCTTATGTTTAGCCTATATCAGATTGATTGCTGTCTTGGGTGGAGGAGAGGGAGGAAGAGAGGGAGAAAAATGTGGAACACAAGGTTTTGGCAAGGTGAATGTTGAAAGCTTTCTTTGCATTATTTGGAAAAATAAAATACTATTAAAATTGTTTAAAAGAATAATGTTCATTTTTTGACATAAATTAGAAAGAATTTGTGTTCCAAATTTTTCTCTCTTCCTCCCTTATCTTCCCCTTTCCCAAGCCAGGAAGCAATCTGATATCTGCAATCCTTTTAAACACATTTCTGTATTTGTCATGTTGTGAAGGAAAAAATCAGAATAAAAGGGAAAAACCACAAGAAAAAAAGAAAAGAAAAAGGGAAAATAGTGTACATTGATTCACATGCACTCTCCATGGGGCTTTCTGTGGATGCGGATGGCGTTTTCCATCCAAAATTTATTGGGATTGTCCTGGATCACTAAATTGCTGAGAAGAATTGAGTCTATCATAATTGATCATCATATAATCTTGCTGATGCTGTGCACCATGTTTTCCTGGTTCTGCTTGTTTTATTCAATATCAGTTTGTGTAAATCTTTCCAGGCTTTTTTATTTTCTCATTAAAAATTTTTTTTCCCCAATTACATGTAAAACAACATTTTTTTGGATTATGCATATACATTCTTTTTTTTATGAATCATGTTGGGAGAGAAAAATCCAAACAAAGGGGGAAAACCACTAGAAAAAATAAACAGAAGGAAAAAAGTGAACATAGCATGTGTTGATTTACGTTCAGTCCACATAGTTCTCTCTCTGGATGTAAATGACGTCTTCCATCCAAAGTTTATTGGGATTGCCTTGGCTCACTGAACCGCTGAGAGGAACAAGTCTGTCATAGTCGATCATCACACAATCTTGCTGTTGTTGTGTACATTGTTTTCTCATTCTGTTTGTTTCAGTTTATGTAAATCTTTCCAGTCCTTTCTAAAATCAGCCTGTTCATCATTTTTTAAAGAACAATAATATCCCATGACTTTCATATAACTTATTCAGCCATTCCCCAATTGATGGGCATCTGTTTGATTTCCAGTTCTTTGCCACCACAAAAAGGGTTGCTATAAACTTTTTTTGGCACACGTGGGTCCTTTTCTTTCTTTTATGATTTCTTTGAGATACAGACCAAAGTAGTTACACCGCTGGATCAAAGGATATGAAGTTTGATAACCCTTTGGACCCTCTCCAGAATGGTTGGAGCGGTTCACAACTTCACCACCCATGCATCAGTGTCCCAGTTTTCCCTCCACATCCCCTCCGACATTTATCATTCTCTTTTCCTGTTATCTTAGCCAATCTGATAAGTGTGAGGTGGTACCTCGGATTTGTTTTCCTTTTCAGCCCATACTTCTCACACTAAAAAATATAGGCTATGTGCCAAATGAATGGTTTCTCCAAGAAGTGGAGAGGAGAACTAAAGAAAGGTATAATCTCCAAAGGCTAAAGTGTTCAAGAAAGGCTTTATGGAGGAAGTCGGAATTGAACTAGACCTTGAAATAAGGATCGGACTATATACAAGTGGCAAGAAAGAGGAGGGCACCCTTGGTAGGGGGAATAATGCAAACAAAAGGATGGAAGCAGGCATGTGTGAAAAGCATGTTTGAACTTTGTCTTTGTATTCCCAGCACCTAGAGCAGTGCTTTGCACCTAGGGTGCGCTTAATATATAAATGCTCATTGAATTGAACAATGAAAAATAATGAATGCATCTCCAGGGCTTATCAAAGAGGGTGAAATGTTCCATGAAAGAATAGAAGAAGAGCTTCACAAGGAAACAAAGGAGAAGGATGTGAAAAGAAAAACAGAGGGAACTTTCACGCAGGTCAGGAGGTTGGTGGGTAGAAGAATATCACCTAGAAAAAGCAAGGAAGTCAAAGGTATGGGAGGAACAGGAAGGATCAAGTAGATAGAGGTGGAACTGCCCCACCTGAGGAGGAAGCAGCTTCTCGGGCTCCAGGATGCCGAGGGGCCGTAGGACCATCAGAAGGGGAAGTCAATCTGCAAAGGGCACTGAAAGAAAAGAGTCCCAGTGGTTTGAGATGCCTGCTGGGGAGTCTTGATATGGGAGGCAAGTATCGGAAGTAGGAAGGAGAGCCTCGAGAGATGGTGGGACTTGTTGACTACTAGCCCCTTGTAGTGATTCCTAGCAGGACAAAAACCATCTCTGGAGAGCAGGGCTAAGGAGTGCATCTTCTTCAGCCAGCAACTAAAGACCTTAGGGCCCCAGTGCCATGATTTCCTTCCTTCTTTCGATTGCAGAAAAGAAATGGAGGTGAGGATGGGATCTGAGAGGTGTTGTTGAGGTTTAGATTTGGGGTACCTAAATGAAATTAGGGTTAAGGTCTAGTGGCAGGTTTGAAGTACAGATTCAGCGCAAGGGGGTCTAGTAGCGGCGCGAGTTCCCAATAAAAGCATTTATTGGCCCGGAGAGCTCGATTGATAAAAGAGGTTCATTATTGGATAAGCAAAGTTAAAGTATAGGCGAAGGGAGAGATGAGGAGGGCACTGGACAGAGGGTCCAGTGGACAGAGGGTCCTCAGATAGTAGCCAAGTTTGGAATCTCTGCAAAGAGGGGTTCCCGGCATGGCCTTTTATAATAGGAGACTTAGCTCGAGGGGCTTTCGGGTGTAGCCCCAAAGTTGGCTCAGATCCGGGTGGGGCTGGGGACAGGTCAGATCTTCTATTGGAATTCAAAGGGACCGGGATTTGTGAGTTAAAGGGCCATTTACATTATTAACTAGGAGAGGGTGGGAATCTAGAAAGGAATCTTTCCCCCATCAGTGTGGGTTTGGATTTGGGGGTCAGGGCTTCAGAGAGAGAAAGGGTCTGAGTTGCAGTGAATGCTTTAGCCCGGGATGGAGTGCATCTACTCAAAGCTGAGGAGAACGTCATTGGGCTGGAGATCTGTGGATCAGATGGCCTTAAAACTGAAAAACGGAGGGAGAGGAAGCAACCGTCTTACATCTGCTAATCCAGGTACCACCGACAGTAACAAGGAGAAAAATGTCCACGGAGAAGCTAGGTGATGTAAAAGAGGCAATATCCAAGGAGAGGGGTAGGAATAATGCACCCGGCAAATGTATTGTGTGAATGATAAGTAGGATGATGACGATAATAGCTTGTTCTTGCTTATCCTTCATGTTCCAAGATGGCCATGACATCCGGGGGAGGGTGATGTCAGACATGCAGGTGAATTGGATTTAAGTGAGGGAGGGCTGTGCACCTGTGCCTCAGTTTCTCCTTTGAAACCATCTGGGTCAAGTGGCCCGAGAGAGACTGGGGCAACTGGAGATGACCTGGATGCAGTGAGAGCCTTAAGCTATGAAAGTTTAATAAAAGACAATCACCCTGGCACTTTAATTATAAAGAACGGCTATGGCATCCAAAGGAGAACTAGCATTTATCTAGTGCTTGCTGTGTGTTAAATGCTTTACAAATATCTAGTTGAATCTTCACCATAACTCTTGGAGGTGGGCACTACTATTATCCCTATTTTACAGATGAGGAAACTGAGAGCTTCAATGACACACCCAAGGTCACACAGATGGTAAGTGTCTGGAGTCAAATAGGAACAGCTCTATGCCCTGTGGTGCCACCTAGTTGTTGAAGTAAAGTGAACTAGAAACCTTAATTCAAAGCTGTAAATCAACCTTATTTATGGGTATCCCAGAGGCTAATTAGAGAAGACTCATCACTAGAATATGGCCATGGGTCTAATCCCAAAGGGACAGATAATATTAACAGGAGAAATGGAGGAGCATACATTAGGAAAATATACTCCTATAAAGAAATACGTGGACTGCAGTAGAAAATTAGGCAGAACATTTGACTGAATGAAAAGATGAAAGGATGCTGTGGTGAGAGAATACTATGTATCACTTGATCGGAAGATGAAAATAGATGACAACTTCTTTCTGGTCTACATTTATTTTATTTTTTATTGTTTCATTTTCCTGGTTATATATATTCATTTTTTGAAATACACATTTATGAATCATGTTGGGAGAGAAAAATCAGAACAAAAGAAAAAATCACAAGAGAAAAAAAAACAGAAGAAAAGGGAAAAAAAGTGAAAATAGCATGTATTGATTTATATTAAATTTCCGTGCTTCTCTCTATGGATTCTGATGGCATTTTCTATAGATGATAACTTTTAGAAACAGTTCACCATGGCATGGGAGCATAATACAGTAGCTGATAGGGCACTGAAACCACTCAGAATAGCTGAAAATGTCTTGATTTGCCTCCATAAGAATTTCATTTTTCAATCAGTAGGACAAGGATAATGGGTACAGGACAGAAGTCTGACTATTGCAATTGAATTTTGGACAAATAATTAATTTATGTGAAGGCAGAATAAAGAGAATTTTTTTTTTAATTCTAGCTTTTTATTTACAAGATATATGCATGGGGAATTTTTCAGCACTGACAGTCGCAAATCCTTTTGTTCCAACCTTTTCCTTCCTTCCCCCGACTCCCTCTGCCAGATGGCAGGTAGACCAATCCATGTTAAATATGTTAAAGTATATGTTAAATACAATATGTATATATTATATATACATATAATTTATATATGCATATCCATACAGTTATTTTGCTGCACAAGAAGAATCGGACTTTGAAATAGTGTACAATTAGCCTGTGAAGGAACAAAAATAGAGGGATTGGAAATGCTATGTAGTGGTTCACACTCATTTCCCAGAGTTCCTGCGCTGGGTGTGGTTGGTTCTATTCATCATTGAACAAATGGAACTGATTTGGTCCATCTCTTTGTTGAAGAGGGCCGCGTCCATTAGAATTGATCATCATACAGTATTGTTGTTGAAGTATATAATGATCTCTGGGTCCTGCTATAAAGAGAATTTTAACAGAGAATTGAAATCTAATATGAGGGATAGTAAGGAAGCAGCTAGATGCCCTCAATGAGTTCAAATCCTGGATCCAAGAGAACCAAATTGGAAAAGAATGAAACAGTGTGTTCAATCAGGAACCGCATCCCGGAAAAATGAAACAATGTGTTCAATTGTGACAGGAGAACCACCTCTCCAAAGAATGAAACAATATATTGAATCCAGATAGGAGAACCACATCCTGGAAGAATGAAACAATGTATTCAATTGTGACAGGAGAACCATATCCCGGAAGAATGAAAGATGTGTTCAATCGTGACAGGAGAGGATGGCAGCAAAATCATGGTGCTGATCAACTACGAAAGACTTAGTTCTTCTGAGAGGTTCAGTGATCCAAGGCAATCCCAATAAACTTTGGATGGAAAACACCATCCGCATCCAGAGAGAGAACTATGGAGATTGACTAAATCAACACATGTTATGTTCACTTTTTTGCTGTGTTTTTTCCCCCTCTCGTGGTTTGTCCCTTTTGCTTTGATGTTTATCTCCCAACATGATTCATAAAGAAATAGTGTATTTAAAAAGTTAATATACATGTAATAAAAAAAAATATGTGGAGAAAAAATAAGATCATGGTGCACAGGTGTAGCACTGGAGAGGAACAAATATGAACCTAGTTTTCTTTTTTTTTTTTTTAAATTAAAGCTTTTTATTTCCAAAACATATGCATAGATAATTTTCAACATTAACCCTTGCAAAACCTTGTGTTCCAAATCTTTTTTTCTCCTTCTCTTCCCTTTCCACTCCCTCCCTTAGATCTAAGGCAAGTAACACAATATATGTTAAACATGTGTAGTTCTATGCATATTTCTACAATTATCACACTGCACAAGAAAAATCAGCTCAAAAAGAAAAAAAAGAGAAAGAAAACAAAATGCAAGCAAACAACCACAAAATAAGTGAAAATATTATGTTGTCGTTCACATTCGGTCCCCACAGTCCTGTCTCTGAGCCTCGTTTTCAAAAAGGGGAAGAAAATGTGAGCTGGATGGCTGTCAAAACTCTAGGATGCTTTTGTTAAAGAGTGGTTTGGCCATATTTAGAAAGTGTTACCTAAGAGCCTTCATGGGGTCTTCAGAACTGCCATTTTCTTTCTTTTTTAAAAAAATAATTATAACTTTTTATTGACACAACCCATGCCTGGGTAATTTTTTACATTATCCCTTGCACACACTTCTGTTCTGATTTTTTCCCTCCCTCCACCCCCTCCACCCAGATGGCAAGCAGTCCTTTACATGTTGAATAGATTACAGTATATCCTAGATACAATATATATGTGTGTGCAGAACCGAACAGTTCTCTTGTTGCACAGGGAGAATTGGATTCAGAAGGTAGAAATAACCTGGGAAGAAAAACAAAATTGCAAACAGTTCACACTCATTTCCCAGTGTTTCTTCTCCGAGTGTAGCTGATTCTGTCCATCACTGAGCAATTGAAACTGAACTCGATCTTCTCTTTGTCGAAGATTTCCACGTCTATCAGAATACATCCCCATACAGTATCGTTGTTGAAGTATATAATAATCTCTTGGTTCTTCTCATTTCACTCAGCATCAGTTCCTGTACGTTTCTCCAAGCCTCTCTGTATTCATCCTGCTGGTCATTTCTTATAGAACAATAATATTCCATAACGTTCATATACCACAGTTTACCCAGCCATTCTCCAATGGATGGGCATCCATTCATTTTCCAGTTTCTGGCCACTACAAAGAGGGCTGCCACAAACATTTTGGCACCTACAGGTCCCTTTCCTTTCTTTAGTATCTCTTTGGGGTATAAGCCCAGTAGTCTGCCGGTCATTTCTTACAGAACAATAATATTCCATAACATTCATATACCATAATTTACCCAACCATTCTCCAATTGATGGGTATCCACTCAGTTTCCAGTCAGAACTGCCATTTTCAAGCTACCTCATTGTTTGGTCAAGTTGGTTAGCTTCCTTGGACCCCATGTGTCCTTTCTAGCCATAGATCTAGGAGCCCAGGAACTGATCATCTTGTCTCTGTTGTTCCAGAGTTACCAAAAAAGTAGATCAAGTCCAATTGTGATGGAATTGTAGCTAGATTTCAAGGAGGCATTTGACCGAGTGCCTTGCAGTATCCTTGAGGACAAGATGGAGAGATATGGGTTGGATATATTCAGAATGGAATGACTCTCTCAAAGATGAATGAAGTTAAAAGAGAAAAGAATATTGGCTTTGGGAGTCGGAGGATCTGAGTTCGAATCCCATCCCTTCTGATTACGACAAATCCCTTAGACTCTCTGAACCTGTTTCCCCCGCTATAAAATGAAAGGGTTGGACTAAATGGCCCCTAAGCTAGTGTCCAGGGGCTTTGTATTTGTCTCGGCCTCGTTTTGTTCAGTAGTTTTTCTCGGTGACCTGAAGGCAGAGGTGACACGAAGCTGGAAGGGAAGCGAAGCTCAGAGAGCTTAAGGAACCTATCCAGTGTCACACAGCCTTTGGCAGGCTTGAACAATCTAGAGCTAAGGCTACTCATGTGAAATTTAACACAATTCTCATTAAATTTAAATAAATATTCTTTATTATATAATTTATACAACTTTATACAGCTACAAAATATATAAATATCCTATAAATAAATAGCCAATAAATAAATCCCCCTAGAGTCTGGGTTTCGGAAATGAGCTTGGCAAGCATCAGATGAGGAAGCATGACCACATGTCCGAAAGAGACCTGAGAGGTTTTATGGGTGATGAGCTCAAAACCTGTCCAAAGAGAGTTCATTTCATCTTGGGTTGAGCGGTATTCAGGACTAAGGAAGAGACAGCTCCCCTGCTCATCCCCAGATCCCTGCTGTGAATGAAGAACTCTTAAGGATGGGGGCCTTCAGCCAATAGAGATGTCCATTGGGGGTACTGGGCTCCCGGCTGCCATATTTTGGGAGGAAATTGACAAGCCGGAGTCAGAGTAGGACAATCAGTGGAATGAGGGGGCAAAACTGCCCCCCTCATGAGAAAGGGTTCAAAGGATGGCTTCAGGGATGGTTAGCCTGGAGAAAAGAAGGTTGCTAGGGGCTTAGGGGTAGGGATGCCCTTCAGGTCTTTGAAGGATCACGTGGGAGAGGGATTCAGTCTGTCTGCCTGGCACCAGAGGCCCGAAGAATGCAGATCTGCTTAGATGCAGGGAAGGGCTTTCTGGCAGTGAGAGCTGGCCCCTGACAGACTAGGCTGCCTTGGGAGAGAGGTTCCTGGCCCTGCCATTTCCAAACAGCGACTGGAGGGTCTCTCTGTTGTCAACAGCTTAAGGATTTTTGTCGCATCCCTTGCCCCAAAGCACTCCGGGGCTGCTGGATGATGGCCCGTGCTGGCTACAGGTCCCATTTGCTCTGGGAGGGGGAGAAGAGAGAACGAAAGAGAAAGGGTATCAGGGAATGGCAAGGCTGGGAACCTTAGAGAAAGGGCAGGCCTGGTCCCACCCTCTCCCTGTGCTGACATCACTCAGAGCCCGGGCCTGGAGAGGGAAGCAGGCTCCACCCCCAGCTCAGAGGCTTCTGGGGGCCCTGGGAGCATGGCGGCACAGACCTGCTACTTTCCAATTCTGCCACAAGATGACACTAGACCCTGTCCACAGTTAACAGAGGAAGTCGTCCCTGGGAAGCATGGAACTCCTCCAATTCTCGCCCCCTCCCCTCTCCCTGGACAGCAGGCCTGGCCCAGCTGGCCCCCAGGATCTGTCTTCCAGCCACAGGCCGGCCCTAGCATCCGCTCTTCCCAGCCCTGGATGGCCGGAGGGCTTCAAGGCCTCCCAGAATGAGCCTGGCTCAATCTGCCAGTCCCCTGCCTCCCCGGGAACATGTTCGGGAGGTACCACCAGCCCAGGGCAGCCCCGTGCCGGGTCCTCACGGAGGGGTGCGGCGGCCAACTGAGCAGGAGTCGCTCGGTCTGGCCTCCCGGCCCTGGACTGCGAGCCGTATCCTTGACGCTGGCCACGGGACTCTGGGCCGCTCCCAGCTCTGAAGTTTGCCCCAACATTTAAGGTCTGCAGGATCAACCCTGCCCCTTTGGACCAGAAGCGAGCTCTCCGCCTTCCATGTGGGCACTCAGTATTATTGTTGTCTCCCTCCCAATATTGCCCAGAACAGAAGCTGTTTGAAGGCAGGGAGCCTCTCTGCATCTGTGCACCCCTCTTCAGTCCTTGCGCTTCACGTTTGATGAATGAATAAGGATTTCTCAGTGCTCTGCAGGAGGGAGCACTGGCTAATCCCCAGACTCCTTTGCAGA
The DNA here is from genome assembly GCF_016432865.1 of Antechinus flavipes. Classification (NCBI taxonomy): domain Eukaryota; kingdom Metazoa; phylum Chordata; class Mammalia; order Dasyuromorphia; family Dasyuridae; genus Antechinus; species Antechinus flavipes. The sequence goes on from NC_067404.1 coordinate 82,837,278, forward strand.
GACGGTCTTGGGAAAGGGGCTCCTCAGTTGCTTTGCAAATTGGGAGATACACAGAGGGAAGCTGCAGAGCGTAGTAGAGGGGACTCCGGCCTTGGAGCGTGGGGCCCCGGGGTCTTGGGTTCACATCCCAGCTTCGCCACTTACAGCCTATGGGATCTTGGGCAAAGCCCATAAGCGGCTTGAGTCATGTGTAAATCTAGAATCGGGTGATGGAGTTAGATACCAAAGCCCTCCTGGGAGGTCCCGTCCGGCTCTAGTTCTATGGGTCTTAGGTTCTTTTCTGCTTCTCGGCATTGGAAAAAGGAAGATGTCGGATCCCATCGGTCCCTCCAGACTGCACTTATGGACGATGAGTCCACAAAAGCCCATCTCTCTAGTGTCTGAGAAAAACCTGCTTTTGACCCGGATCACAGAAGGACTGCAGTCTCTGGTTTAGGCCCATTTCCTACCCCTTGATCTGCAAGATGGGAGAATGAGGAGTGGGGGGATGGGTAACCAGAATCTCCACAGCGAGCCCAGGATTGGGCTCCCCAGCTCCGGTCTCTCCCAGAGCCAGGCTACTTTGCACACCGACATCAGAGCAACCTTCCTAAAGGCAGCAAGGCTCTGATCCAATAAGAGAACATCTGTAAAGCACTCAGTGTGGGACTGGGCACACATAGTAGGTGCTCAGGAAGCCCTTGTCTCTCACGTTTCCCCTCTCCCGGGCCCCATCCCCTGCCACTAGATGAAACCTGGACTCCTTAGCATGACCTTCAAGGCAGCAGGCCTCCATTTCTTTTTCAGGCCCATCCTTCACTGTTGTGAAACATGACCTCCCACTCTCAAGGAGAGCAGGTGGGGAGGCTGTGACCTCCTCCCCTCCATCTCTATGCTCCTGCTGACTCCCTAACTGGTGTTCTCCTCTTTTATCTCCACTGACCTGAATCTGATCCATTGTTCAATTCAATTCCGGGATGGCTGGATTGCCCAAGGGCCCTCCCAGCTCCCGGATACTGCCATTCGGTGACTGCCAGCTCAGCTCCTGCCTGGGCCCAGGAAGAGCTCAGGAGGGCGGGGTCAGCCCCGTTTGAGGGATTAGGAAACTGAGGCTCGTAAGGTCCATGAGTACACACGCAGACACAACACACACACAAAGACACACAGGCGTGTGTGTGTATACAGTGATACAGATAGACACAGAAACAGACGCACAACACACACACAGACACTGAGACAAACACACAGAGCCTAACACACACAGAGACACACATGTATACACATAGATACAGACACACAGAGACACAGACACACAAACACTAAGATACAGACACACTCAGACAACAATACAGACACACAGACACTAACACACATATATACACACAGACGCATACACAGACACTGAGACATATATACACACAGAGACACACACATACACTAAGACACCTTTCTACACAATAGAGACACAAGATACACACAGAGGCACATACACACACACACACACACACACACACACACACACACAGACGCACACACACACAGCACATGACAACCAGGGGCTCCTTAGCTGGCTCTCAGAGCCTCAAGCATCATTTAAACCAGCCTGTTTCACAGCTCTGGTCTCTGATTCTGCTGCTAGCGTGGCCGTGGCCAGCGCCTCCCGGCATCAAATGAATTCTGGGACGGCAGACTTGGTCTAGGCCATCCAGTGGCACTAAGGTCACACTTCTCAAGTGCAGCCTCTTGCAATTTCCAACAGCCATATGGGCCATCCCTCTGCCTCCAGGCAAGCAAATATCTTTGCCTTTTTGGTCTACCCCAAAGACTCATCCCTCTCAACATCAGCAAATGGTTTGTTTTCTTTTATTGTTTGTTTTTTGTATCCCCAGCTTCCATCTGTCCCCTGAGAGACCTCAGTTCCGGCCTTACACAGAGAACCAGAATGAACAAAAGGGGTTAATGACATCCTGGCCCTTTTTTCCTTCGGTCCTGGCTCCTCCTCTTCTCTGGCCCCTCCTTCCTTCGAGTCTTTCTTACAAGGAGATGACCAAGAGTAGCTGAAACACTTAAAAAAAATATAAAACCGGTATCAGATATGGTGGGGTGGCTTGTATGAGACATCTGAGAAAAGGTCTGACCTCCAGGGTCTCGAGCCCTGGGGCTCAAGCCTTGTACCCAGCGGCTGAAGGAAGCGCCTTCCCCACTCTGGGATTCGGCTTCCTGCTCTAGAACACGAGAGCGTTAGGGGTGCAGGCGGCTAAAGTGCAGAAGGACGGACCCCACCGAGGCAGGACGGACCCCACCGAGGCAGAACACCGCGTACGTTAGCAGGGAGCTCCCTCTATCAAGGGTTCCTCCTTAACTCTTTTTCTTTGCTCTAAAAGCAAGCTGGATTGTGACACAGAGCCCAGAAATGATTGCTAGACCCCTCAGAGGCGCCAGAACCCTCTTTCAGATAACCGATGGGGGTTAGAGTAGCTGAGTTCCGGAACTCCCCTTGAATTCCGACAACATCCCACGGGGCTTTCCAGGCTCCCACCATGGTCCTATTCCTCTAACCCCACAGCCATCCAAGGTCTCTGTGGGAATAAAGTCATGGACAGTCGCTACCAGCGCCTTCCACACGCGGCCTGTTCTAACAACAGATTCGAATGTGGCACTTAGTACGGTGCCTGACACAGAATGGGTCTTTCTCACTCGCCTGGTTCCACGTGTGCCAGCGTGTCTTTTATGGCCTTGGCCCAGATAGATGGAGACAGATTTGGGTCCCCGGCCCTTTTGCCACCTTCTGTTTCTACCCACGAGGTGTTTGGACCCGAAGGTCCATTCTCTGGGCTTGTTGAGTCACTTGACCCAGTGTCAGGGGTAGAGTCAGAGTGTCGCCAGAATTCTCTTCCTAGTTTTGAGGAGGGGAAGTAACTAGGATAGGCCCTCGGGGCCTTAGGGTACAATCTCTGGGGGCCAAGGCACTTGGGCAATTCCTTCAAATAGGAAGCTGCTAGCTGGACTAGGAGGCCGCCCAGGGATGCTTCCCACAACACACCAACACACACACACACACACACACACACACACACACACCAGGGACGGACCTGGATTCTCTCACGGCTCACTTCAATGATGATCTGAGAGTGCTTTGGGGGTCGCCCATCTTGAGAAGCTTTCAGGAAGCTTGCCTCAGGTGCCACAAAAGCCAAGTCACTAGAGACCCCTGCACCATCCATTCCCCGGGGCCAATGGCTGTTTCAAAGATCATTCCGGGGACCCCCAAACCTTCTCCGATTCAGTTTCCCGGACCAGGGGGCATGTCTGTATGGAAGCCAACAGCCCCCATCCCATCCAGTCTCCCGAGGAGGACTCGCTCTCTGGCTGGGAGCTGCATGGCTATTCTGACCCAACTGTGGCCAGGGGCGAACCTGAGGGCAAGCCAGGGTGCCCAGCTGGGAGGAAGTCAGGTGGTCCCGCCCACCTCCACCAGGGGGGAAGCGTACATGGTTTTGGGTTTTGGTTTTTGCCATTTCAGGGCCCAACACCTGAGGGAATGGCAGTGCCGTGAGGGATCGAACAGTCTGGCGGGAAGGGCAGAGGAGGTCCAAGGCACGGGAGGCCCGGTGCTGGGGGTGAGCTTGGGGGCTGCTGTAGCAGGGCCTGTACAAGGGACACAGGTTGGGAGCGCTAACCGGAGTTTTTATTTTTATATCAAGACACCGTGTTTAAAATCTGTACAAAGAACAAACTCCAGGGGTTTCCATTAGTGTTTTAAGAACTAATTTCTTTTCTTTTTTTTCTTTTTTCTTTTTTTTTTAAAAAGTCTTTTTGAAAGAGAAATGACACAAAAGAGACTCTGAAAAGAAAAAGGGGGCAAGCTCCTAACAGCAGTAGCCCAAGGGTGGGGAAGGGCAGCACCCCAGAGTGCACTCGAGTGGCGGGACGAGCGAAGGTGGGAGGGTGCGGGCAGGCCCTAGCATAGTCACCCGGGGCCTGGTACCAGGGTGAAAGCTGCACCCCCTCCAAGCAGCCCCTTCCCAGCGGCCCCCGGGGCAGGCCTAGGCGAGGGTTGACCTGAACTATGCCAGGGGCCAGGCAACTCATCCCCTTCCCTTCCTCTTTCTGGCCCACGGTATTCGTTGGGTCCCGTTCTGCTTAAAGAACCCTGCTCCCTGGTCTCTGGCTATGTGAGCGATGGGGGATTGAGGGGAAGGAGCCTTTCCTTCCCTTCTCTGCCTTTCCCGGGGAGAAGAAAGCACTTATTCAAAAATGAAAAATAAAAATAAAGACAAAATCCACCAAGATCCAGAACAGCCCCAGTGGGAGGGAGAAGGATCCCAAGTCTGGGGTTGGCTGGGGAGGGGAGAGAGGAAAGCGGGGGGGGAGGGAGGAGGGGGGCCAAGGGCTGGCCAGCACCAGGGACAGGTACCTGCCGCTTCCCACCGCCCCAGGGGTGCTGACTCCCCGGGGCCGCTGAGGGCTTTCTCCTTTGAAGAGTCCATTCGTGTTTCATTCTGGATATGTGTTTGTACATGGGGGTGTCTGCGGTTGTGCATGGGGGGGGGGTCTGCTCTGTGCGCGTGTGTATCTGTGGGGTGGGGTGTATGGGTGTGTGCACAGATGGGGCCTGGGGAGGGGGAAGCAGGGCCGGGCCGGGCAGAAGCTCCGGGGGAGAGCTATACCCGCGTGGTGGAGTGTGAGTGGGGCAACCCGGTGCTGTTGAAGCCAGAAGCGAAGGTGTTATAGGGGTGCAGCGTCTGCAACCCCACCAAGGAGTTGGGGATCATGGTGATGGTGTTGGGAGTCATGAGGGGGATGTCGTCGGGAGAACGTCGCAGTGTCAGGGTATAGTCAGGGAGGGCACTGAGGCGGAGTGGGTCGTGGCTGGGCGGGCCCTCGCACTCATGGTGCGAGGGGCCCAGCTGGAGGGCTGCCAGCTCCTCCTCGGGGGCCGCTCCCATCTCCCCAGGACCCCCGGGGCCCCGCTGGGGACTGGGCTGCCGCAGGGGCTCCTGCCGCCTCTTGTCCTTGCGGTAGTAGAGGGCGGCGAAGGCCAGCACGTTGAGGAAGAGGAGGGAGGCCCCCACGGCGATGGTGACGCTCAGCTCCGTGGAGTAGTCCCGAGGGTTCTCCACCAGAAGCGGCCCTGCGTCCTGGTCCCCGTTCCAGGCCCCCTGGGCGTTCTCGTTGCTGTAGGCCGGGGAGATGGCGGGCCGCTTGGTGCTCCAGGCCTTGCCATTGGGACGCCGGGTGATGTGGGAGCTGTGGGTGGTGTCCGGGGGCGGCACTTTGGTGGTGGTGGACGTGTAGTGGAACATGTCGTGCAGGTTGTACAGGTGGGGCACCAGGTGCTTCCAGAAGGCCACCTTGGTGGCCCGGTAGTGGTCACGGACCCGGGGTTTCAGCCCAATGTGAAGATACAGCTGGTCCCGGGGGTTATACTTGGACCAGGCCACCTCCTCGAAGCGGTTGGCCTTGGTATGGATGAATTTGGTGTCCTGGGGGACGGGCTTGTTGGGGTCCCTGAAATACCGTACGGAAATCGGGGGTCATCGCCCTGCCTTGGGAAGGGGAGTATGGTGGATGAAGGGGGCTCGGCGGCGTCCAACATCCCTCACATCCTCCCGGTGGTTCTTCTTGTCTCCCGGTCCCGGGGCCCCCACTGATGCCAGCTCCTTCCAACATCCCTCGGCCCCATGGCTCTCCTCTCCCCCCCGCCCTCCCCGGCCCTGAGCCCCGGACGGCTGCTGTCCCACCCAGCACTCTGAGACGCCGGAGAGACGTCGCTTTGGTTTTCCCCACGCGGGGATACGCTCACGCACGGCAGTGCCTCGGCAACCCCTGGGTGCGTAGGGGCCCCCCCCCATCCCCACCTCGCCCGGTCCCTAGTTCTGCCGGCCCCCCCTCAAGCCCTCTCGCACCCCCAAGTCAGAGCCACCCCCACACCCCCACAGGCGTCTCTATCAAAAAAAAGGAAATGCCCCCAAATGAGAAGAACAGATGGTGGGCGGGAGTGACTCTGGAGGTGGGAGGAGACAGATGACAGAGGGGAAACATGCTGGGGTCCTAACGGGGCGGGGACCGGACAGCTCCTCACCCGGTCTTGGCAAAGTTGGTCCAGTAGGTCATGACGACGGCACTGAGCATGACGTCGTTCTTGGAGAAGTTGCAGGGGAAGAGGTCCGTGGGGCCCACCATGGGGATGCCGAAGACGTAGGGCACCTCATCCCCGTGGGCCGCGTCGGACCAAGCTGGCTTCATGAGGCTCTGGCAGTGGTGGTAGAAGGCGTAGAAATAGGTGGGCGAGCCGTAGCGGGCGTGCAGGTCGGCCGTCACCACGGAGGGCTCGACCCACTGGTGGTCGGTGAAAAGGGCCACCAGGGTTTTGCGGCGGGTCTCGGGGTTGTCCCGGTCTGCCCAGTCAGTGTACATGAATTTGATGGTCTCCCGAAGGGTATCCTTGCCCTCCGGGTAGCCGTACAGGTTGTCCACAAAGTTGGAGACGGAGTAGTCGAAGTCGGTGCCCGAGACCCCGTCCTCAGGGTCCACCACAGCCTCCACGAACTTGAGTCCCTCTCCCTGGTTGACGCCCAGCATGATGTCATAGTTGAGGAACTCGCCCTGCTCCATAAGGATCTCGGGGTCATCGGGGATCACGTCCCCGTCGATCACGGGACCGAAGGCCACGTGGTAGCGAGCCGGCTGGATGTCCTGTTCCACCAACTCTTTGGCACTCTTCTGGCGTAGGCAATCCACCATGTCCACGGTGTCCAGCACGTTGCACCCCACCTTGTCCGCCAGCAGGCTGGTGTATTTGACTGGCTGGTAGTTGACCGCCCAGCTGGAGAGGGCCGAACCACTCTGGATGATGGCCCTCTGGAAGAGCCCTGCGGGGGACAGGCAGCACGTGGTCAGAGCTTCCCAGCGGGCCGGCCCAGACTACCGAGGCTCTACGTGCTCCCCAGAGCCCCCTCCTCGACCCCACCGTGCCCGCGGGCTCTCGTGCATCGTTATCGTGGCCGGGCCGGCAGCGATGGGGGCACGTGACCGAGACTGTCCTCCATCTACTACGCCAGGAGGCTGCTAGAGCGCTAAGGGCGCATAAGGAACACTTGACCCTCTTCGTCCTCGTGCGGCTGTCTGGTTTTCTCTTCTCTGTCCTCTGGCTGGCCGCATCTCAGGCTGGCCGCGTCTCTGGCTAGCTCGGTCTCGGGCTGGCCGCGTCTCTGGCTAGCTCGGTCTCGGGCTGGCCGCGTCTCTGGCTAGCTCGGTCTCTGGCTATCCCTGTCTCTGGCTGACCGCGTCTCCGGCCGTCCCCGTCTCCGAGGGCGTCCCTGGCCGGCGTCTCTCTGCCTCTGTGTGTCTCCATCCCTATCTCTGGCTGTCTCTGTCTCTCCTCTCCGCCCCCACTCCCCTTGGCTTCCTTCCTCGCTTCCTGCCCAGCTGGGCCCAGCTCTCTGCCAAAGCACCACCAGGGAACTGGCTCTTGCATGACAAAGGGGCCTTTCTCTTGAGAGGCCAGAAACAAGTACTAGGAAAGAAGCACCACATACTCTGGGAGGTTCCAGGAGAGCCTGGTAGGCCCAAAGCCCCGAGGTCACTGGGTCTCCAGAAAACACACCCACCGAGGCTGGAAGACCTCGATGTTGGGAAAAGGACCTTCTGTCCCACTAAAAGGGCCTCATCATGCTCTCTTACACCCAAGAGAAAGGAGACCACGCCCTGCAAAGAAGGCTGATTTGCCCTCTCGGAGCAGGAGGGTGGAATTCCCCCCTCCTCCCCCCGGACCCCAACCCAGGACTTCCCCCAAAAAGGGCTTCCCTGGGTGCAGGGATCTTCCTCGGATCGCTTTCTCTGATTCAGATCCCCTCCCAAAGCCGCATCTCGGGACATAAGTTATCGCTGGGGAGGCCCAAGAGAACGGAAGGCTGTTTCCCAATGCACGGGGAACAGAAAGGGTCACAAGCCCCTCTCTTGTTACCCCTCCACAGCCACAGAGAGCCTGAGACCCGGCTTCCCTCACGGGAGCCCTCCTGGGTTAGAGGCCACAAGAAAGCAGAGCCCCGGAATTCTTAGGTAACGGAAAGAGAGTCCGGTTCCTCTCTCCAAGAGCCAGGCCGGGGAGGTCCATGGACACAGTTGCGGGTGCTGTGCCCCGTTTTCTACCTCAAGGACTTTTGCTGGGGGAGATCGGGCTCCCAGAGACACTGGGGGATGCCCCCAAGTCAGATACAGAAGACTTCCCCCTCTCAGAAATAAGAGATTCTCACTAATGGAACAGCTGGATGGCAGCTGAGAACAGCAGGCCAAGTCCTGCAGGGCTAGGAAGGGAAACTGAGTCGCAGATACATGACCACTATAGCCTTCATCCTTTAAGCAAAGCAACTTTTCCATGATTTCCTACATGTGGGAAAACTCCCAGTGTGGAAACTCCCTCCAATGAGGCAGATCAAAAAAGTCTCTGACTTGTTTTCCTGGAAAGCTGCAAGAGCAATGAGGGGGGAAGAGTTTGCCCTGAGCTGCAGGCGGTAAAGAGCAGACTGGGCCAGCCACCGACCGAGAGAGACCCTGTGACCACTGGGCAACACTGCCAGAGGAAAGGACAGGGGAGGGGAAGGCAAAGGAAAGACTAAAGGAGAGAAATTTACCTCATGGCATCTGACTAGCTCAAGAGAATGTGGGTGTCTGGGGTCTCTGGCCCCCAGTTTGATGGAAAGATCCCACGTCCCCAGAGGATTTCGCTTCAGACGTGAATGACCTCTGATCTCCAGAAGGAGAGTTTCTTCCGCTTCGAAAAGAAGCCCCCTCCACTCCACCTTGAGACTCGTCTCCTCCCAGAGAATGTCTCCCAACCTCTGGGGCTCTCCTCTCCCGCCCGGTGGGACAGGCACTTGTGGCCAAGGCCTCCGGTCTCAGAGGGGCCGTGGGAGCAACTGCCTGTGGAGAAGGCGGGCCTGTGCCCCATCCCCGCATATCCCACACTCCTGAGGAACTACTTACCCTCAGAGTGATGGGACAGCGTCAGGAGGCTGACACAGGAGGCCCCAATGCCGGAACCAAACACAGTGATGCGACGAGGGTCTCCGCCAAAGAAGGCGATGTTCTCACTCACCCAGCGGAGGGCCTGAATCTGGTCCAGGAGCCCATAGTTTCCCTTGGCAGCCTGGTCCCCGGTGCTCAGGAAACCTAGGCCCAACAGAACGGGTGAGAAGAGTGGAGGTCGTCGGCTGGGAGAGCTGGGGCGCGGCCCAAGAGAGCCACACGAGTTCGGCGTCTGGCTCTCCCTCCCTCTCCGACACCCAGAGCGCGGCTCCCTTTTCTCGAGGACTGGCATCATTATGGGAAAGCGGGGGCTGATGTCTCTCACCTGAAATGTCTACCTTACGGCGGGAGCCTCGCTCCCTCCCCGCCCTGGGAGAGCATCCACCTCAGACCCAACTCGGGGCAAGGGACTCAAGTGCCCCGGAGCTCCTGGTGTGAACAGCAGTGGCGGCCATCCCTGGGAGCCTCCCCCCACCACCCTTCGGTCCTTGAGTCTCAGCAGAGCCTCTGGGAGGCAGGGGCCAAACAGCCCCAAGACCTTCCATCTCTGCTCCTACTGTGGATCTCATCCTGAGGGATTTGGTTGAAACCCTCTTGGTCTGATAGAGGAAGGAAAGTGTCATTGCTTTGGAAACCTGTTACCATGGAAACAGGTCTTCCCGCCCACCCACTGGGATTTGCTGCTGAGGAGACATGTCACCATGGAGACCACCTTCCCACCCACCTGCTGGGATTTGCTGCTGTAGAGCCACATTGCCATGGCAACGCCCTTCCCACCCACCTGCCGGCTATCCCAGAGAAAGGACCTACCTAGCCCACTCCCAGCCTTCCCTGCCACTGACCATGGGGCAGCCCTCTGACTGTTTTCCTATTGGGGCCTCTGCCCATCCTTAGCCCTGAGTCCCAGAAGGGGGCCTTGGCCCACGCAAACCACCTGGAAACCATGGGAGGGAGGTGCCTCAACTCCTGAGTGGACCCCAAAGGACTCCCGGAGTCCCTCTCTTTATCCATCCTAAATGGGCCTGGGCAGCTACACAGGGGTCAGCATGTCCTCTACAGAGAGGCTGAGTTCAGCTTCAGGGTGGAGATGGGGAAGACAAGGAATTCTGGGAAACAGGAGGACCTGAGGCCGAAAGAGAGCCCTGGGTCTTTGCCTTGCCCCAGCCCCTCCAATGACCACACCCCCGGCTCCTCCAGTGCTAACCACGGGGTGCTCCTGTCTCTCCCTGCCTGCTCACCTCTGCCACTCAGTCCTCCCCTCTCCCTTTCTCTCATCTGGGCTGCTGTCAGCCACGTCTGCCCTAATGAGCACAAGGAGCCTATCTCGGGTCCTCAAAGGCTGCCCCCCCCCCGGGCCAGCAACAGAGTGGAAGGTCTGTGGACTGGAGCGTTGCTACCCTCTGGCCGATGTCCCCCTGGCTCCCGTGCGACCAACGATTTCTAAAGGAGAGAGCCCCATGAAGGAAAGGTAGGAAAGCCTACCCCAGCCTGTTGTGGACACAAACATACAAACCTGCAGCTTGGGGCAAAAGTCAGCCAGCACAGGGCCAGTGGGTACACCACTAGCCTGGGCAACTCAGCAGCCCAGGGATCAGAGCTGATCCAGCAAGGTTTCGGGAGGAGGGTCAATGTCAAATGTCCTCCGCCCCTGTCCTTCCCGGCCCGAGGCCAAGGCCACAGCCCCTAGGGAGTCGGCCAAGACAGCCGTGGGCATCGAGACTAGGCACCCGTTCTTTATAGGCTCTCTCTTGGCCAAACGGAGTGTTGAGGAGGGGAGGGGAGAGTGTTAGATTCTGACGTTCTGAACAAAAGCCCCCCCCAGAGCAACCTTCACTCAGCGTGTCCTCTACCCTCCTACCGGAGTCCCCCCAATCACCCGGGGACTTGGAAGCTGCCTTTGAGGGCTGCGTCTAAGCCCTGCAGGGCCAAGGAGCAGCTTACGGTGAATCGCTTGCTCGGGCCTAGCGCTCCCTGCCCACCTTGTCCAGCTCCAGAGACGCTACCTGAACCGGCCTAGTGGGCCCTGTGCACCGGCGGAGGTTGGAGGGATGAGGGGTGTGGGGAGCGAGGTTTAGGCCGGACACGGGCAAAGACTCCCTAACCGTTCGAGCTCTGGCACAGAGTCTCCCTTGCCTGTTGTTTCAGGTGACCCCTGTTTGGGCTTTCGAGCAGAGGCTGGAGGATCCCCTGCAGGGTTCAGGGGTCTTGTTCCAGTTCTGCTGGCCCGGATGGCCCTGAGGTTCCAGACATCCCCCACGCTTTCCCCCACAGTTCAGGCCCAAACCAGAGTGGGGATGGAAGGGACAGAGGAGGCGGCGGTGGCAGCGGCGGCAGTGTGTGTGTGGGGGGAAGCCTCTGGCTTCAGGCCCAGATCCAGCCCTTGGCCTGATTTCTTCCAGTCCTCAGGGAAAGATTGTTTCTGGTTACAGTTGATACAGAAACTTCTCCCCCTAGTGGGTTGCTCAGACTATCCCACTCGAGAAAGGAGCCCCTAAACCAGTGTGACAGGGATCCACAGAACCGTTTCTACATGAACCCATGGAACCATTTCTACCATGAACCCATGGAACCGTTTTTACATGAACCCACCGAACCATTTTCAACAGAGGCCCTGACTCGGCAAGAGCGCCTTCTGAAAAAATCCATGTGGCCTGTGCCCCAGGACCTACTCCTTCAAGCAAGTTCCCACAGTGCCTTCCCATATCCAGAGAAAGCCATCTGAGAGCCCCCATTTCAAAGGGAGTGGGGGAGCCAAGGGGGCATTCTCCCTAGGCAGCAGAGCAACTTGGGCCCACTTCAGTCTTTTGTCCTCTCTTTATTCCTACTGGGCCCTCCTGCTCTCTCCTTCCTCAGTTGCCCATGCTGGGAAAAGCAAGGAGAAGAATGGACATCCAGCAGTGACTTCTGAGGTTCTCTCAATTCCGACCGGAGGCCCGGACTTCCGGGGATCCTGCAGGGCCTGTTCTGGTTCCAACCCTTTGATCCTCCCACTTTGCTTTCCCTCCCAATATCCCCCTACTTTGTCTTCCTGCCCCAACTCGACTGGTCACGCTACAGGCTATGGGGCTGAGCTCTGAAGTAGCAGGAGCTCACCATGGGCCCAGGGAGTCGCACACAGGCCTAGGACTAGCAAACCAGGCACTCAAATGAACCAAGATGCTCTGTGCCCTTCTGCCCAGCCCTGGAGCACCGGCACCCGAGGGAGCGGCCCCTCAGACGCTGGGGATGCCCGGAGCAGGGCACTCGCACGCTACCTCCCTTAGCCATGAGGACGGTCACTCCCAGGGGTGAGAGACACAGAGAGAAGCGGACGGGTGACCCGGCGGACGGAACACATACAGTGGAATCCCAGAAGGAAGGAAGCCTGGGGGAAGGGAGCCTCAGCAGGACAGGGCTTGGGACCCCACCCCCAGCTCCATTAACCTGGGACCAGAGATGAGGTACAGAGTTGGCCCCCAGTTTCCCAGGGTCACCAAGGCCCAGAGCGGCCTGGTCCGGTCACGGCACGGCCAACGGCACCACGGGGGTGGTCTCCCACCCCGGCCCACTAGCTCAGACCACTGAGCGTTCACCCCGCTTGCCATACCTAGCACCCCAACCCGGTAGTTGAGGGTGATGACGATCACATTGCCGTAGCTGGCGAGGACGCTGCCATCGATCATGTTGCCTGTGCCCTCCATGTAGGAGCCCCCGTGGATATAGACCATGACTGGCTTGGCCCCGCTGTCCCGGATGTCTGCAAGGAGAAGAGGTGAGACAGAGGCTGGGGGCGTGGGGCCTTCTGCTCGTCCCCCCCCCACCCAGCCCACCATCCCAGGAGAGGCTGGGCAGGGAGAAGGCGGCCAAGCGATCCCAGGTGCCAGGACACCACGGCCATCCCAAGGGCAGGACTCAGGGCTCCGGTGGCAGCCGGAGACGCAAAGACAGCTTGACTCTGGTCTCGGTGGTTTTATGGGAAGGGAAATGAGTTTCCCAAGGGCTCACTTAGTGCTTTCTTGTCGAGGGCTAAAGGCACCACCAGGCACGGATGCCTGGCGGTGGGCTGGGGCAAGGGGTTAGGGCTACAGCCTCCCCTCCATGGAGTCCACACCCTGGCACTCAAGGGTCCTGGGACCTGACACGGCTTTAGGGAGGGTCCGGGGAGCCTCACGACTCCCGAGACCAGACCGGTCACATGGAAACATGTGGCCGCCCCACCCCCCTCCCACCCAGTGCAGACAGAGACAAGTGGGGGAGCACGAGGGGAAAAGAAAGGGGGCTGAGGGGACTGGGGAAGGGGGGAGCTTGCTTCTCTTGGGCCCAGGGCCCCCGTGCCTGCGCACGCGCCCTGGAGGAAGGTGGACAGTCTAGAGGTTGGGACCAAGGGGGAGACACCCGCTCCCGACCCAGCCCAGGCCGTGCTGGTGCCGGTGCCAACGGTGAGCAGCCCCTGCTGAGCTCCAGGCCTCCTTAGCTGCCGCCATCCCTCGGCAAGGAAGGCCACGCCCTTAGGAGGCTGTGGGTGCTCAGGGAGGGCCCCCTGGAGACACGTGAGGGGGTGAGGCGGGGCACTCACCCCAATGGGGAGATGGACCGACTGAGCGACGGGTGGGTAGCGTGTGTCACCCGGGGCACTCTGGTGCGAGGCCCGGGGATCTTGCGTCTCCCAACCCCACCCCCGGCAGACAAGCTCCGAGCCCCGGTCTCAGCCTGCCGTTTAGCTGGCCAGGTTCCGGACCCCATCCGGCCCGCCTCTCTGGCATGGGGAGGCTAGGGAGCAGCGATCCCGGTTCAGCCCATCTCTGGTATCCTTCGGGACCCAACCCGCGACCCTAGAGTCCTCATTGTCCATCTCCTGTGGCTGGCTGCCCAGCCCAGGGCCACTTTCCCTAGAGCCCCTGATCTTGGGGCGACAGCCACTTCGCCAGTCTTTCCCCGTGCCCCTATGTCTCAGATATTCCTGCCGTCTTCCCCGTGGCTCATCAGGGGTGGGGAGTGCCCAGCCCCCACCCGCCCGGCCTCGGGGGGCTGCTGCCCACCTGAGAGAATCCCACAAATCCGTCCCCTTCGGCATCATGGGCACGCCGAGGGGGGCTGTGTTCCGCAGAGCTCTGCTCTCGGTTCCATCCCAAGCGGCTGCCCCTGCTGCCCAGGAGCGCCCCCCAGCCCTGGCCCGGCCGTAGGCCCCTGACGCCACCCGGGGCCCCTGACGGTGATGGGCGAACAGACCAACCGCCTTGTGCAGGAACGGAAAGACCCCAACGGACGAACGGACGGATGGACGGACAGACAGACAGACAGCCGGGGCTTCTCCCCGGCCAGAGGGGGAAGGGCTCTGTGCCATGCACCAGCCTCCGCGCCCTGCAGCCCCCAAATACCTTCGTCTTCGTCCCCTTCATTATCCGCTAAGTCCTCGCCCTGTTTCTTAGCACCGGATCCTGGGGACCAGACACGCACGGGGAGACACAACAGCACAGAACAGAGAACAAAACAGAGAGAGAATTCAAACACAGCACGAGCACCGTGTGGCCCAGCTGGCCGGCTCCGGACCGGGCCCGGGCCAGCGGGAGGGAAGGTGGTACTGGGGGGAGTGGGGAAACTGAGGCCTGATACTCCGCGGGGAGTGGGGGGTGGGGGAAGGCGCTGGCGCAGGTCTCCTCCTCTGTCCTGGGCATCTCCCTGCCCGGCCCCGTCCTCCCATCTCAAGGCCCGAGAAGGAGGGTTACATCCTGGCCTAGGGACAAGCAGAGCCGAGAGGCCCGGGCCCGGGAGCTGGGGACGCTAACGTGAAACACCAATGCCTCGTCCCTGTGCCGCAGAAATGGACTTTGGAGGTGGGACCCCCCGACCAAGCCCTCCTTGAGATTCCACAGCCCTCCTCGGGACCTGGGGGAGCCCATTCCTGGTGACCCCAAGAAGGACTCCTGCTCTCTGGCCATGGCGGTCTCTCAAGAAAGAGCACCCCGGAAGGTACCCCTGGCCAGGGTACAAAATGCTGGGAAGCCTATTCATCGTGGGACAACGGAGGGAATTCTGAGGGCTTCCCCTCTTGTCGGCCCATCCTCACATGCCCTCTCTCCCTCGACCGGCCCCGATTCTGCCGTCTCAACTTTCCCTGTGGCCACTGCTCAGAACGGGGGCTGTGCCCAGTAAGACCTGGGCGAGGAGGCCGAGCCTAGAGGGAGGAGCCACCTCAGGCTGCCCTAGCTGTCCGGCCTCGTAGCACTGACCCAGAGATCCAATGGGAAAAGGGGACTGGCCTGAGCCCCCGAGCAGAGCGTCACCCGGCCAAGGGGAAATGACTGTCAGATGTCGCCCAGACTTGGTGCCTAGGGCTCCGTGGACGGGCGGCCCTTCCCGAGCCAAACGCTCGCCAAGCCCATGAAGGGCCACCCTTCTGCTGCCTGTGTTCCTATGCTTAAGGAAAGGGCCAGGTCCCCACCCACGGAACCCTTCACTGCACCGGCTGAAGCGATCCCCAAGGCCAGAGCTGTTGTAGAGGACCAGCAGGGATGGAGGGATGTCCTCGTGCCGGGCTTTCTCCTGGCACCTGGGGGCCCTCTTGGGATCACTCCTGGGGATGGGCTCCCCCAGAAGCCATAATATTCCTTCTTTGAAAGGGATCTCTTGCCCTTCCCAAATTGTCTTTTCTCCAGCCCTTACGGGGACTGTTCTGGTAAGAACAAAACACCGGCTGAACTTTGGTGCGTGAGAAAATGAGATCTAGAACATCAGTGCCCAGAGTGCCCTTCAGCCTAAGCCAGAGATCCCCCTCCTCATCACTGCTCGGGGCCAACTTCCCCTGGCTCGTCAGAAGCAGCTCGAGGCCAGGGCCTGGACTTTCCAAGGATCAAAATGCTCCCAGAGGGCTTCAGTTAGAGTAGGCCCTGACCTGGACAGAGCCCCCAAACCTGGAGATTGGGGGCGCCTCTCAGGATGGCTCCCAGGTCAGCATCGGGCCCCTGTGAGACAGAGGGCCAGAGCCCAAGCTGCTGCTCTGCCTGCATGGCTGCTACCCGAGGAGGGCAACCTCACTCCTCCTCAAGAATTGGGCTGTGTGGGAAGGATTCAGCTACAGAGCTCAGCAAAGGAGGTTGAGGGGGAGGAGGGAGGCGCAGACCCGAGGAGACAAGGAGCACTGAGGGCTCTGGGGGGGTCAAGGGGCAAGCTGACCAGGAGGGTCACAAATACATTGAGAGCTAGAAAGGGCCTTCGAGGCCATTGCATCCAATGCCCTCGAGACTACTGAGCCCCAGAGAGGTCAATGGGCTGGCCTCAGATCACAAAGCAACTAAGGGCTCAAGGGAATGCTCGTTCCCCTGCATCATGCTGCGGGCTCCAGAGTGCCCATTGTGCCTGGATAGCGGATATCTCTAGAATGCATATTGTGCCCCCCCACCAGCTAGATAAGGAGGGGGCCAGGAGGAACCTCCTCCCAGCACTCAGCCTCTGCCCTTGTTTCCACTCACAGGGGAGAGAGGAGGCAAAGGGTGAGGGTTTGGCCTTATCCTGGGAGAAATCGAGGCCTGCTATATGGAGTGACCCCTGGGGGCTCTGAGGGAGCCCTTGTCCTCTTCTGGATTTCAGTAAAGGAGTGGGTGGACTCCATGGTCATTAAGGGCCCTTCCTGCTGTCAACTCCCCAAGTCTAGCAGGCAGGCCAGCCAGCCCATGGCTCTGGGTGCCCCCCGCTAGTCCTAAGCTCTCTAACTGGCCCGCCTGGAGGCCGCCCTCAAAGCTGCCTGGCGGGGAGAGGGGAAATGAGGAGGGAAGGGAGAGGGAGCCGGGGTTGGGGGACAAGGGGGGCCAGAGATCCCGAGAACAGAATCACCGCCGTGTCGTGGAGAGCACTGCCCTCAGACCACTGGCCAGGAACCAGGAGGCCTGGGTTCTCAGCTGGGCTCGGCCACTTCTTTGCTGTGCGCCTTAGTTTCCTCATTGATAAGTGGGCACGTCACCACCCACCTGACCTCCTTCTGGGAGGTCGTGAGGAGCCGTCTGGATAATGGCGGAGGGAAGAAGGAGCAGGGTTCAGAGGGGAAGAGGGGAGATCTCAGTGGCAAGTTCTCAGAGCAAAGCTGGCCCCTTCCTCACTGACACCCAGAGCTGCCTACCGGACCTGGCTGGGGGTGAGGGGGTCGGGAAGGTGACAGGTTTGAGCCTCCGGCTCCATCCCGCGGCCTGCAAGGAGGCCATAGCCGGGTGGCCACGGGGAGGAGGCGGAGCCACTCCTTCTGCCTGCCATCCCCCGTCAGGCTCCCCGAAGGGCCTCTCCCTGGGAAGCCCCGGACCCCCAGAGAGGCGAGGAAGGTGGAGTGCTCACTTCCCCTGGCAGCCTGGGCCAGGCAGCTTGAAGGCCGGGTCCTTGGGGGCGCGGGCGGGCGGGCGGGCGGCCGGGCCTCCCCATCTCTGTCTCTCTCCCTCCCGGCCGGCTCGCTACCTACCTCCTTTCCTACAAATTTTCTTGTTGGGTTTTCGGGCGCATTCCTTGGAAATCCGCTTTACTGTAAAATGAATAAAAAACTAAAAAATAACAGGAGGCCTCAGGCCGGGGGCATGCACCCCCCACCCCCCCGGAGCCTCTGGGCAGGCGGGCACGCGCCGGCGAGCCTGGCCCGCCGTCTCCTTGGCACTGCCACTTACCTGAGGGTGACCCCGTGAGCCGGGGTGGGGGTCACTTAGTCGGAGGACGCACCTAAGCGCTGCCTGCAGGGGGCCGACCCCCACCCCACTGATACCCCGCCCCCCCAGCCCCAGCCAGTGCCTCTTGGGGCAAATGGGGGGGGGTTGGGGGGAAGGCCTCGGTCGAGCCGGCATCCTCCCGAGGGCGGCCGTCGGTGGTGACCCTTGCTTCCCCGAAGCCCCCCCCCCCCAGCACGGCTCCAGGGCCCAGCCCGGTCACCATTCCCGGGCCCTGGCCAGCCTCCCCCACCCCAGGGCCCTGCCACTCTCCCGCACGAGGGAGCCGGCCGATGCCAAGGGAGGAGGGAGGGGCCGGGGGGAGAAAGGCTGATGAAGGGAAGGAGGAGATGGGGAAGAGAGGAGCGGGACCCAAGCAGTGATGGCGAGAAGCATCTGCACACAGCTAGCGAGTCATGCTGCAGGGCACACACGGGCATGCTGGCCTCCAACACAGAAGGGCGGGTACCCAGGCGGCATGGGAGAGGGCACAAGGGGAGCAGGGATGGGAGGAGGTGGAAGCGGAGGGGGAGGGGGAGGAGGGAGAAAGGGAGAGAGGAGGGAGAGAAGGGAAAGGGAGGGAAGAAGAGGAGGGAGGGTGGAAGGGAGAAGAGGAGTGGGGAGGAAGGGAGAGAGAAAGAGAAAGGGGAGGAGGGAGGGAAAGGAGAGGGGGGAAGAGGAAGAGAGGGAGGGGAGGAGTGGGAAGAGGAGGAGGGAGAAGAGGAAGGGGGAAGAAGGGGAGGGGGGAAGGAGGAAGAGGGAGGAAGGAAAGGAGGAGGGGGAAGAGGGAGAAGGAGGGAGAGAATAAGGAGGGAGGAGGAAGGGGGAGGGAGAGAGGGACAGGGAGGAGGAAGGGGAGGAGGGAGAAAGGCACAGGGAGGGAAGAGGAGGAGGGAAGAGAGGGAGGGGGAGGAAGAAGAGGGGGAGGAGGGGGGAGAAGGGAGAAAGGGAGAGGAAGAGGAGGAAGAATGGGAGGAGAGAGGGAGAGGGAGGAAGGGGAGGAGGGAGAAAGGGAGGGGGGAAGAGGAGGAAGAAGGGGAGGAGAAAGGAGAGAGATGGGGGAAGAGGAAGTGAGGGAGGAGGGAGAGAAGAGGAAGGAGAGAGGAAGGGGGAAGGAAGAAGAGAAGGGAGGACGAGGGAGGGGGAGGAAGAGGAGGGGGGAGAAAGAAGAAGAAAGGGGAGGAGGGAGAGGGCAGGGGAAGAGGAGGAGGAAGAGGAAGAGAAAGAGAAGGAGGGGGAAGAGGGAGAAAAGAAGAGAGGGAGGGGAGGAGAAAAGAGAGATGGGGGAAGAGGAGGAGGAGAAGGAGGAGGGAGAGAAGAGGAAGAGAAGGAGGAGGGAGAAGGAGAGGAAAAGGAGGAGGGAGAGGGCAGGGAGAGGAGAAAGGAAGAAGGAGGGAGAGGAAGAGGAAGTGGAGGAAGAAGGAAGAAGGGGAGGGAGGGGAGAGCAGTGCCAGGGCTGGCCACACTCACCATCCTCTGTGGGCACATAGACGTTCAGATAGAGGCAATCCTCATTGGGTTCCTGGATGTAGGTGGCCACGATGTCGAGATTGGCAGTGAACCACACGGGCAACATGACCTCAGGCACAGCTGTGTGAATGTTCTGAGGGCACACCGGGGGAAAGTGCGTGGCATTCCGGATGCCTGACCAAGATGGGGGCGGCTCAGGGGGCAGGAAGCGTTTCTCGCCAATCGGGGGGGCTGCATAGGGCACCCCCAGGTACTGGTCAACGGGTCCCAGGATCTCACTGGGCAGGGGCACCCGGGAACCCCTCAGCTTCCCAAAGTGGGTATTAACCGTGGGCGCCGGGGCCTGGGCGCCGGCCCTCAGCACCAAGCTGAGGATCCACAAGGCAAGGCACAGGCTCCGGCCGGCTGGGGGCTCGGGGCTCGGGGGCGGCGAGAGTGGACAAAGGCGTAGCCACATGTTCTGGGCAGGGGGGCTGGCGGAGAGCGGCCTCTGGGGTCACGGAACTGGCCCACTAGGCGAGCCCCTCATAGCTGAGCTGCGTGAGCCTCAGAGCTAAGCCCCTGAGGGACACCCCGTGGGTACCAGCACCGAGCAGGCAGGTCCTCCGGGCTCTGCTCCTTCAGAGAGGGGAGACCCTAAGGGCTCGATGAGCCTGTGGAGAGAAGGGGGCGGGAATCAGCCGAGATAAGCTCGGTAGGGCTGGGGGATGGACTCCGTGGACCCACGGGGGCGGGGGCAGCCTCAGAAGGAGCCCTCCCGGGACTGTTCCCAGGCAGCTCCCCAACATCTCCTCCCGACTTGGAGGCCGGGCGTCCCAGGGAACTGAGGCGGGATGATGAAAGCCCTGGCACCCAAAGCAGAGGGATAGCTCCCGCGAGCTACCTGAAGCCATAGAAGGAAGGGCTTGCGGACACTTACATAAGGGGGGGGGGGGGGAGTCTGGTCCCGGCTGGGCATGTCTGTGCACACAAAGCTGTAACTTACGGGATCAGAAGTCCCCAACAGATCTTTGCCCAGCTGAAAAAGGGTGGGATTGTCCAGAGCGCTTCAGGGAAACTGAGGCCCGGGATGTGAGTCTGAGCCGCTGCACTAGACCCCCCCAGCCCCCACCCCCAGTCGGCGGTCCCAGCCCATCTCCCCACCAGAGCCAGCCCCAGGAGGTGGTCACCCACGGCTCCTTCCATGTGTCTCCTGTTAATTCTGTCTCTGCCCCTGTGGGGTGGGCATTTCGTCTCCCGTTTACAGGGAGTGCCAGGGCTGAGCCCGAAAGGCTCCTGCCAAATGCCCTGACGCCCAATCAGTGTAAATCAGCGAGAGGAAAAGGGGCCCTCGCCGTGCCATGTGGCTTGAAGAGACAGGTAGACGAGGGGTGTACGAACCAAGGGAATGGTGGACACA
Organism: Antechinus flavipes; assembly: GCF_016432865.1. NCBI lineage: Eukaryota > Metazoa > Chordata > Mammalia > Dasyuromorphia > Dasyuridae > Antechinus > Antechinus flavipes. Next base: position 82,857,813 of record NC_067404.1, read on the forward strand.
AAGGTAGGGTCGCACACCCCCCAAACACACACACACATATACACACCTCACACCCCCCAAACACACACATACACACACACAAACACACATCCCACACCCCCCAAACACACACACCTTACAAACACACAACTTACACCCCCTGCACACAAACACACACACACACCTTACAAACACACACAACATACTCCCCTATACACAAACACACACACACCTCACACCCCCCAAACACACACACACACACACCTTACAAACACACACAACATACACCCCCTACACACACACCCCACACCCCCCAAACACACACACACTTTGGAGACAGCCCAGCGTGACTGGCACACATCTCTTCCGTACACACAGAGGCGCTCTCTCCCCGGTGACAAACACGCTCAGCCTCCAGCCCACCCGATCCGCGCCGCCCCCCCCCCACCTCCCCAGCTTCTCCCGCCATCCATCCCGGCTTACAGGGGTGGCCCCTTTAAGAGCGAGCCGAAGGGGTACAGAAGGGAGCCTGGGAACGCCCGGCAAGCATCGGCGACGAGAGGGGAATGCGAAAGTGTCTGGGGGGGGGAGAGCGGGCGCTGGCTGACAGGGGGCAGGCAGGCAATGTCATCGAGGGGAGGAGTGCCGGGCCAGGGGCCCGGGCGGGAAGGGAGACCGAGGCACGGGGCACGGGGCAGGAGGAACCGAGCAAGAGGGCGGACAGACGGGCCGGGGGGCGGTTGGGGGGGGGGGGGCGGGCGGCAGCTGAGCTCACACAATCCCCCATTCAGCGTCGCCATGGCAACCTCCGGGCACAGACCGCTCATTCACGCGGCTCCTCCGCCAGGGCGACCCCCATTAACCCCCTCGGCGCCGCGCCCCATCATCGAGGTCCCCCCGCCCTTGGGCGGGCTCCGTTAACCCCCTGGGCGCCGCCACCGACCCGCCCCCAACGAAGTCAGGCGACCCCCAAACGCCCTTTGGGTCCCGGGCCAAGAAAGGGGGATGGAAGCGACGGGGACCCCGAAAGGGGGCTGCGGGATGGGGGGCTGCGGGCCGGGGGGCTGCGGGATGATGGGGGGGGCACCGTGCTGGTGACGGCTCTGCGGGGCGTGGGGGGTGGGGGGGGCCGCAGCAGCCTCACCTCTCGCCCGGGCAGGGCTACACGCGGAGCGGCCATGGCGATCGCCGTGGTGGAGGCGGAGCGGCTGCGGGTGGCTGCTGCAGCGGCGGCGCCGGGGCCTCCGAGGCTGCCGCTTGGGCTCCGCAGCCCAGTCCCCGCCGATCCTTTCGCCGGCAGCCTGGCTGTGCCCGCGCACCGCGGGGGCGCGCGGCGCGTGGGGGCGGGCGGGGGGCGCGCGGCGCTGGGGGGGGGGCGGGGTCCCCGCCATTAACTCCTTGGGTGCCGGGCCGCCTTCCCGCCACGCCCTCCCACCGCGGGAGCGGAGAGAAACTGAGGCCCATCTTGGTGCCCAGAGCAGTCCCCGCTGTTGTCCGCTAGCCCTTTGCCTACTTGGCCCGACGCTCTGTGGCCCGTGGGGGAAGGAAGGAGTGAAGGAACGAATGAAGGCTGGGTCTCCCCTCCTCTGGCTCTGGCCATGTTTCCTGGTGCCCTGGGGAGTCCTGCTCAGTCTCCTGTTCTGTCCCATTATCCATCCATCCCCATCCAGCTATCCCTTGTCCATCCATCCAGCTATCCACCCACCCAGCATCCATCCATCCTCATCCAGCTATCCAGCATCCCTCCCCCTGTCCATCTATCCAGCCAGCCAGCCAGCACCTATCCATCCATGTTCATTCAGCTATCCAGCATCTATCCCCCTGTCCATCTATCCAGCACCCATCCATCCATGCTCATTCAGCTATCCAGCATCCATCCACCCCCCTGTCCATCTATCCATCCATCCATCCATGCTCATTTAGCTATCCAGCATCCATCCATTCCCATCCAGCTATCTAGCATCCATCCACCCCCCTGTCCATCTAACCATCCATCCATCCATGCTCATTTAGCTATCCAGCATCCATCCATTCCCATCCAGCTATCTAGCATCCATCCATCCCCCTGTCCATCTATCCACCCATCCAGCTATCCCTGTACCAAGCATCCATCCATCCAGTTGTCTACCCACTCAGCATCCATCCATCCGCTAGTCAAGATGGAAGTCCTGCTGACCTCCAAATCACTCTGAGCCCACCATTTCCAAGCTGACCTTCCGTCTCCCAACAAGTCCAGGATGTTGGCCCACAACAGGGATGGAAGGCTGTACCCGTTCACAAGTACCTGGTGCTCCAGAGGGCAGACACTACCCCACCCCTCCCACCTTGTGTACACTGCTTTTTTCTGAGATGCTCCCAAAGGGTCATGTGATCTCCATGAGTGACGACTACCGATTCCTAAATCTTGTCTTTTTCAATGATTCCAGTGCGGGATCTGAGTCTTCCCCTCCGGTCACCCAACCCTTCCCATTAGTGTGGGTCGGCTCTGAGATATGGATGGTGTTTGCTCACTCAAGGTCATTTCCCAAAGGTGCCATCAGCCCTAGCCCACCATCCCCGGGCCTTGGGGCTGGCTGGGGACTCATCGGGGAAAGAGGCCGAGATGTGGCAGGCTGGGTGGCTACCATGGCGGCCTGCTTCTGGCCCCATCTAGCTCTCCCCTCGCTTCTGTGCACACAAACCAGGTCTAGCCTCAATGAAGCCGTTAGCCCATGGCCACGGCTCAGGAGGGCATCACAAAACGTGACCATGAGATCCATCCACCAACAGAAGCCAGTCTGCCTCTCATTTGGGGACCGCCACGGCCCCTGCTGGGCCAGGCCTCTCAGAACCTCCTGCCTCGTGGTGGCTCTATAAGACTTGAGCCTTGGGCCCTGTGGGCCTCTGCCCACCCTAGACTTACACAGGGCAGATCTCTACTCCCTTTTAAGAGGTTGTTGGGCAGGCCGAGGGCCATTCCTCAGCTGGGGAAGAACATGGGCTTGGACTTAGTAAGTCCTGGCTCTGAATTCTGCTCCAGACACAGTATGGTTCTGACCAAGTCACTTAACCCTTCTGCCCCTTCCCTCCTCTGAAAAATAAAGAGCTTGGGCTTGCCGGCTCCCTAAGGTTCAGTTTGAAATCTCTGATTCTACGGGCAAGGGAAAGACCCGAACGGGCCAAAGGCCTGGGCGCCGGGCTCAGTGACAACGGCCCCTTGGGGACCAGGTCCCGGGTCGTGTGTTCCGTGACTCTCACGTCTTCTGCGGAGCCCCAGTCCCCCGTCCCGCCCCAACAAACACAGAGCCTGAACACTCCCTTTGCAAAGAGGCGCTGTGTATTGGGTGCTGAGCCAGCCCCGGATGTCTGTATAAATAGCGTACAAAACCTGACAGTGCGGCAGCCTCATCTTAACAAAAATACTAAAAACTCATTAAAAATGGAGGCCGAGGAAGGGGCCAGGGCAGGGCGGGCAGCTCTGGGGGCAGCTCTTCGGATGGCTTAGTAGCGTCCAAACATGTTGGTGTTGGGCTGAGGCTGGGTATCTGCAGAGATGAGAGATGATCGGGGCTGGGGCACTGGGGGGGCACCAAAGGGGGCAGAGGATCAAGGGGGCATGGGGGGCAGAGGCTGAGGGACACAAGCTGGGGGGACACCGAGGGGGGAAAAAACTTGGGGGGCACGGGGGGGGCAGAGGCTCAGGGGACAGCGGGGGGCACCAAGGGGGCGTGCCTGACTTCTCTCCCGCCCCCCCACCAGGGGGCCTGTCCCTATAACCCAAGGCCAGGGTGGGATGGCTTACTGGAGAGCTGCTGCTGCAGTTGTCGGACCAGTGCCGCCGTCTGCTGCTGCTGCTGGGTCTGCTGGAGGCCCTGCCGCTGGAACTGAGGGGCGGCAGAGAGATGCCCATCACGCGAGTCCTCCCCGATCCTCCTGCTGCCCGGCACTTGGCATTCCCCGGCCTCTGGCCCACGCCTCCTCCCGAGCTTCCCCCCCGCTCCTCCCTGGCCCTGTCCCTGTCCCACTCACAATGGGCTGCATGCCCAGCCCGGGCGGCTGTCCCTGAGCCTGGGGCTGTGGCACGGCGGCTACCTGGGGCTGCGGCTGCGGCTGGGGCGGCGGGGGTGCAGCCTGCTGCTGTTGCTGCTGCTGCTGCTGCTGTTGCTGTTGCTGCTGCTGCTGCTGCTGCTGCTGCTGCTACAGGGACAGAGAGAGGAGCCATGATTGACATGGATTTGGGGGCTGAGGGGAGAGGGCCAAGTGAAAGGGAGTAGATGGGGAGCTGGGGAGGAATCTCCATTTGCCCTTCACTGGGGCTTTTGAGAGTGCCTAACGGGTAGTTCCTTGGGGACTCCCTCTTCCCAGAACCCCTAGGGAGCCTAGCCAGGACCTATGGGCCACTCTTTGAGCCTCAAAGCCCTGGCCCTCCTTCATCCTGGGGGGTAGGATGGGGTAGAGATAAGTTGCTAAGATCAAGGTCCCCACAGATTCAGCTGAAAGCCTAGGCCTGAGGCCAGTCCCAGCGCCCACTCACCCTCAGTATCTGCTGCTGCTGCTGCTGCTGCCGAATGTGGTACTGCTGCTGCTGTTGCTGCTGTTGTTGCTGTTGCTGCTGCTGTTGCTGTTGCTGCTGCTGCTGTTGCTGTTGCTGCTGCTGCTGCTCAGGCAGGATGGGGCTGGGCCGGACCCCAGTGGGGACCCCCTGAGCACTCAAGGGGGTCATGGTCCCCATCATAGATGTTTGCTGTAGTGACTGGTGGGCAAACCTGCAGGGTAGAGAGCCAAGGAGAGGAAAAGGCTATGGTCGCCTTAAACCCAAAGGACTTCCAGGGTCAATTTATCCATCCCCCTGTCTCCCAGAAGCAGTCTTTCTGGCCTCAGACAGAGCAGCCTCTTGCTCTTAAGAGACCTCCAGGGGGAGAGAGAGACTGCATTCTGGCACCTCTGCATTGTCTGCCTGCCTTTCCACACAATTCTTCCCAGTGGCCGGCTGCAGCCGGTTTTGTGTCTGAGCTTGGGGGCCTGGGGGGGGGGGGGGGGGGCGGGGACCGGGGAGAGGGGTGAGGAAAGCAGGCCTTGAGAGTAGAGGCTGTGCACACATGGGAAGGGACGTTCATCAAGCCCTTTTCTGGGGGGCCTTTTCCCAACCCCTCCTCCTTCTTCCTCTCTCCTTTCCAGACTAAGGAGCAGGAGGTTTTCACTTCATTTCCAGCCCTCCCATGTATGCTCTTTCTTTGGCTCTTCTTCCTTCTGCCTCTCCTCTGACTGCCCCCCTCCCCACCAGGCCCAGCCATTAGCCTTTTGCTCTTGCCTCCAACCCTTTCTCTCCCTTAGAGGACTCGGCTATTTCCCAGCCTTCAACAGTCATCCCTACAGCGACCAGTCCCGAAATGCCCAGCCCTGCGGCATCAAGCTTGTGCACATACCCCGGTTCTTGCCTCCCGGTTTCCCCCCAAATAACCCCCTATCCCCAACTTATTGGCCGGCCCTTCAGAGGCCTGCCAGTAGAAGCTAGCTCCCTCCTTCCCTCCTCACAGGAGAACGGGGCCAAGCTACAGGACAGCCAGGTTCACTGTTGACCACAGGCCCTCTGGGGGTCCGGGCACTGACGTATGCCGGCAATAGGACTCAGAAGCGTCCAAAATGCTTTGGAAAAGGCAAAGCGAGCTCAATGCAAGCGGTCACTCTCCACCTCCGAGCAGCCGCCGTTTCTGTTAATGGGCCTCCTGGGCCTGAAAGGTCCCGTTCTCCTCAGCTTTCAGCCATCGAAGCCTTGGTGTCCTGTCTAGTTCTCAAAATCAGCTCTCCTTTTTCCATATCCGCCGCTGCCCCAACTAGTCCAGATTGTCACCCTTTCCCTTTGGGCTCAATATGGCAGCTTCCTAGAGCTGCATCCCCCCCCCCCCCCCCAGCCACTGTCATCCTCTTTTTCCCATCAGCCCTCTTATGCGTTACTGCTGGCACATTAATGTTCCTAAATTACTTATTTCTTCAGGTCATCACCCTCATCAAAAACTTCTTATGGCTCCCTTTTTCCTCCTGGATCAGGTCCAAATACTCAAGGATGGCCTTCAAGGCCTTCAATCAAGAGTCTGTCTCTCAACTCTCCCCGAGACAATCCCTACCACCAATTTACAGCCAATTGCTCGCTGCCTACCGCCCCTCTCCCCGCTGTGGCCTCCAGCGGGACGGTCACCATCTCTAGATGATAATGCCCACCATCTTCTCCTCCATGCTGCCCTACTGTCAGCCAGATGCCACCCGTCCTCAGCCCTCCCAGGCTGCTCCAGGCCACATTACTGACACAGCATGGAACACCGGAGAGAGCTCCGGGTCAGGAGGCCCAGGTGGGGTGGCATCCCAACCTCAGTGCCTACCTGCCAGTATGGCCCCGGGCAAGTCCCCTAACATAGCTGGACCTCAATTTCCTCCTCTCCTGGAGGCTTCCCTCTAGCATGTCCTTCATGCCGGATAGCCCCAGTTCCCAGACTCTCGGCTTTTTCCTTCCCTGCACTGGGCCGGGCCCACGAGGTTCCTGGACTTTGTGGCTCCCCACTGGGATCTGGCCACTAGACTTAGTGGGGGCAGAGGGTTCACTTGCTTTCCTGTGTCCAGTGAAGTTGGTCTTCTTGGACTCACTGAGGCTAGGGTCCACTCTGAACCTACTCCTCTCTTTTGAGAGACAGTGTGGTGCAGCATAAGGACCCGAAGGCTTGGAATCAGGCTCCAATCCTGCCATGGTCCTCAGGGAGGCCATGGTTGAGAGGCTTCCTTCCCTTTTGAGGTCCACGCTTTCTTCATCTGAAAAATGGGGCCCGGGATGCCTCCCTCTCTCCCAGATGCTCTGACAGTGATCAATGGGGACGGTCGTGGGCGTCGTTAGATTCCTGCCATCACAGTGGCAGCTTGGACCGGGTGCTGCTGCCCAATCCGAGGGTGACTGGCTCAAGGCCTCCCCACGCCTGTACTCCAGCTGGCCCCCTTTTCCTTTCCCTTTCTGATCCAGAACACCCCCAAGTTCTTGGGGCTGGGGCCCTGCTCCTGGGGAGAGTCCGGGCAACCTTCAAACTCCCCACCCAAAGGCACGTCCAGGTTGGTATCTTTGCCCTAGTCTAGGTGGCATGGCCTCTGAGGGCAGGGACTGGGCCGGAGTTGTGCCCAATCTCATCCCAGTGCTGACCTAGCAGCGTACAGGCCTGGGTGGACACTGGCTCACATGTGTGCGTGCGTGCACACGCACAGGCACACACAAGCACACACACACACACACACACACCCTTCACAGCTCTCTAAGTCAAGAAACTCTTGGGCCATCAGCAGACTGCATGACCCCGGAGGCCCCTTTGAACTCTCAGACCCTGGGGGCGGAGGGCACATGAAGTTTATTGGAACTTTAAGGCCCACGACTGGAAGTCCCGAGACTGCGCATACACACGTTCCTAAGCCAAAAGGACCTCTGCTGTCAGGGGCACCCCCACCTTACCCACTTTTTCCCGGCCCCCGGTTGGGAGCCCCCGTCAATCCCCTAGCTACCTTTGAGTGGTGGGCAGTCCGTGCCCATAGCCTGGGGCCTGCTGGTGCACATAGCCACTGGGCCTCTGCTGGAGGTGGCGGGCAGGGTCCACGAGAGTGGGGTTGGCAGCAGGATGAGGGCTCTGATAGGGCTGGCTGGAGTAGCTGGGGGGCACCATCGTGCCTGCCGGCCCGGTGTGCTGCTGCAGTCCGATGTGGGAACCATAGGGAGTGTACCCCTGGAGAGGAGGGCGAGATGGGTCATGGCCCAGAATACTCCCCTCTCGTTGGTCCCCTGGTCCCTCCTTCCTCTTCCTGCCTTACCTGGGAGGCCTGCAGTGAGCCATAGGAGGAATTCGGGGTCATCTGGCGAACGGGTGGCTGGCCTAACATCCCCTGACTCTGGAAGGGGAAAGAACATGGAGCTTTGACCTGCTGCCCCTTCCCTTTCCCCACTCCAATCCCCTCCTTTCCAAGCTTCTTTACACACGGTTCAACGTCCCGTCTGGATGGAGCTGGGACGGCTCGGGGCCCGTTCCAAAGCCCTCCCCGGCCCACGGACGCCTCCCCCTCACACCCTTCTCACCAGCTTGGCCTGGAGTTGCTGACGTAGGAGTTGGCCCTGCGGCACCGGAGGCTGCTGTTGCCTGTACACAGGTGTCTTGTAGGAAGGGTCGATGCTGATGACCCCAGTTATGGGTGAAGGCAACACCCCCGAGTATGATGGCCGGGTCTGGAGCTTGGGTACTGGCATCCTTACTGGACGATATGTGGTATCCAGGCGAGGGCCCCCTGGCAAGGAGAAGAGCACACAGACGTATGCCCAGGGTTCTACTGGGGGTGGCGCGAGCAAACCGCAGCGGCCGACCACTTGGGCTCTCTGGCCTTTGCCTCCCCTTCTCTTGGGCTCCAGGGCCAGGCAGCTCCCAATTCTACCAAGGGCAGGCAGGGGGCGGCCAGACAGCCCGCCAAAAGGCCCCATTCGGCCAGCTGCCATCGCCCCGAGGCCGGCACTCACCCGCAGGCAGAGGTTGGTTCTGGGTGTAGAGTGTCACGGGTGTCTGAGGGTAGCCAAAGCGAGAGATGGAGCTCCCGGGGGCGTGATGCAGGAGATCAGTAGGTACCGGAACGTAGGAGCCGCTGCGTCCTGGGCCCAGCCCGTAGTCCTGTATGTGGCAGAGGAGAAGAGAGAGGTGGGATGAGGGGATGGAGAAGAGCCTGAAACCACGACACTAGATTGTTTCGTGGTTTAAATGCCTCCCTCGCCTCCCCAAAGATCCTGGCCCTGGGCCCCCAGCCTGACCTCAGTCTTGTTGGCTGCCTGAGGACGCTTCTTGCTCTTGGGGGGCTTCTTCTTGCGCTCCTCTGTGCTGGGGGGAGCCGGCCCAGTCTTGTCAGGCTTGGGGGGCTCAGGGGCCTTCTTGTCTGGCTCCAGGAGGACCGGGGCAGGTGGCTCCTCATCCTCTGGGGGCAGTGGCAATGGCTCCAAGTAGTAGGACCGGGGCCGAGGTCGAAGGTGGGTATGGTAGAGCAAGAGGCGCTGCTGCTCCTCCCCCCTTGCCACCCGCCGGTCCACACGCACTGTCCCGAACCAGCCCCAGGACAGAGGGGCTGAGGGTTTCAGTCCTTCAAAGAGATCCCAGGGTGAGATCTTCTGCTTGGTGGAGACTTGGAGGCCCTGCCCAGACAGAAATACAATGCGGGTGAAACCCCAGAAACCCAGGGCATACCAAGGGGCAGAAAGCCGGTGGCTACGGGAAAGGTGGACACGAGGCTACAGAAGTGGGCGGAAGTGGATGAGAAAACGTGTCTGCCCGTAACAGGAACCTCTTGCTCCGTGGGCACTTAGGAGATGCCTGCTGAATGGAACGTTCCCTTCCATCTTGTGAGATGTGGCCCAGAACCAGGCTGGCAGCCATCCCTGGCCGGCTACGGCGAGGGTTGGGACGCAACTCACCTCGAGCAAGGGAGCTTGTGTGGGCCGCAGAGGGGGATGGACAGAGTGCCCAGATGTGGTGGGGAAAATGGGAGAGCGAGGGCGGGGGTGGGGGTGGGGGTGGGGGTGACTGCCATTCCAAGCAAGCACTGAGGACACTGGGAAAGAGCCGGCAAGAGTGTCCCACGGAGGCCAAGGCCAAGCAGGGGCTCATGGCCAGGGCGGGGGCACATGAAAGGGAGTGGGACGTGCCTCCTTCTTGAAGATGGAATCAAAGCCGGCGATCTTATTGCCTTTGGTGTCAATTAGGGAGCCCTGAGGCTCGCAGGTGATGACGTCCCGCGTTTGCTTGGGCAGCGGCAGGAGCTGGCGGACCTTCTCCAGACTGTCTGACTGGCGTTCCCCCAACTCCTTCTGCAGGCGTGAGAAAAGCCAGAAGGGCACGGGGTCAGGAAGCAACCGGCCCCCGAGAGCCGGACCCAATGGCTTGGGGCGCTGCAGCCGAAGCCCAAGCCCAAGGTTCTGGACCCCCACTCACCCGTAATTTCTTCACCAAATTCATGTATGCCCGTTTGTTTTCCTCCATGCTTCCCTGAGAGATGCTGGACATGTCCGCGGCCAGCGTTCCATTGATCAGCACGCTCAGCATGTCCAGCACGGTGGTGAAGAGCTCGCTGTGGGAGGGGGCAGTACACACACACGCACACGCACACGCACACGCACACGCACACGCACGACACACACACACACAGAGCCAGACAAGGGGGGCACAGGGGCAGGATTAGCACAAGGCCCCTGCCAGAATCGCTGCAGTACCACCGGGGGGTCCCAGGGTCAAGGTGTCCGTGGAAGTCAGAAGGGCCCCTCACTCCCTCCCGGCTCAGCACTGGCACAGAGCAGCAGCTCAGAGGGTGCTTGGGGGCAATCGGGCCCGGCGGGCATCAGACCAGGGCCATTGGGCACAAGGGCCGGGACTGGGGGGAGCTATTACTTGTTGGATTGCATATCCACAGTGCCGCTGATGATGATCTCCAGGAGCAGGACTGCCCACTCAGTTGTCTGCTGGGTGCTTCTCTGGACCGTGTCAAACATGCCCCCGACCTGCCGGGCAAAATCTGATTGAGATGGCGGGCCCTCCCTGGCGGTGGGTTCGAGGCACAACATGTAGTCTTGACTCCGCCCCAGCCTGGCTGTCCCATCTAGAGAATAAGGGAGCGGGGGTGGGGGAGTGGGGGGGAGGGGAACGGACGGGGGGAAGGGCCTAGCAGATGCCTAAGTAGCCTCACTGTGCCCTGCATCACGTGGGCAGCACCCGACCTGGGCTCGAGCCTGCCAGCCCCTGCCAAACTAGCCCAGTATGCCAGCCCACCCTCTGCCCCACTTGGGGGCAGCTCATGTTCCAGTCTGCCAGGGCTCCTGCTCCCTCAGTGTGAGTTCCAGCCCTGAGCCTTGGCCCCAAGCCCTGGCCCCCAGAGCTCACCAGGTTAAGCCTCAGCTTCAGGGCCTCATGCATCAGCTGCTTGGGCTTGCAGTTATCCAAGTATTGGTCATCCCGCCAGTTGTTAACGATCTAGGAAAAAGTCAAGGAGAGCCCCGCCATCGTGGAACAAGCGGGCAGGCAGAGGCCACCCCCGGGAAGCACGCCATGCGCCCCCCTGCCCCTCAAGCCGCCCATGGGCAGCAGGCTTGGGCCCACTCTGGGTCGGCGTGCGTACCTGGTGCACCTGGCTGTAGAGGGAGGTCAGGAGGCCCTCCCGCTGCTCATCTTGCCCTTTCAGACAAGTCAGCACCAGCGACAAGAAGGGCTGCTGGCTCAGCAGAGACATGCTAGTGGAAGAAACAGGGGGGACGAGGGAAGGACAAGGGAACAGAGGCTGCTGATGGGGCCCTGCGGCTCCCGGGGCTCCCTGGCACAGCTCCCTCCTCAGAGCTGCTGGGCCAGGTCCGTCCCCTCATCTCATCCCCGACCCAGCTGCCAGCCCTGGATCAGTTCCCTTTAATCTCCTCCAGCCCAGGGCCATCCCTGGAGCCCCCCACCCCCCTCCCACCCCCGGTCACCCGCTCACCTCTTCTGCTTCTGCCGGTCCCGTTCCTTTCGGGAGGAGGAGCCCAGGTGCTGCCCCTTCTCCAACTCTTCCCCAGCAGCTTTGAGCACGTGGCCTTGCACGGAGGTGGGCAGCTTGGCAATGAGCGGGGCCACTAGCCACACCCCGGAGCGCTCCAGGGAGCTGGGGCGGGGGGAGGAAGGCAGATATGGCTGCGGTGGGTCGGGGCGAGAGGAATGTGGCGCACAGGGCCGGCAGGGATCCCCCTCCCCCCCCCGGGCAGCCGTGCCAGGATCTTCCTGGGGTGGTCTGGGGCCCGAAAGGCTTTTCCCCCACCTGAGTACAGGCTTAGCCTTGTTGTTGCTGGGGGGCACCGTGGTGGCGGGGCCTCCTGCGGCTGCCCCCGTCTCCGCCGACTGCTGGAAAACCTCAATGGTGGCCTTGGCAATGTTCTCCAGGAGGGAGTTCATCTCCTGGGGAGGACGAGGGGGATGGGAGGGCTACATAGCCAGCTGGAGGCGCAGGAGGGCAGATGGTGGGAGGTGATGGCAGGGGTGGAGGAGGAGGAGGGCAGATGGCAGGGTGGGGGACAGGACTCCATTGGAAATCCTGCCCTCCAGCGTGTCCATTTTCTCCACCGCCCCCCCCTGCTCTCAGCCTGGCCTCCCCACCTAGATCACCAGGCCCCAAAGCCAACACGCCTCGGGCCCGAGCCCCACTCGTGCCCATCAGCCCCCCGTTTCTGTCCTCTCCCCTCCCCCTTTACCTCTCCCAGACCAGAAACCCTGGAGTTACCTCCCCCACAGGTGAGGGCAGGAAGGGGGAAACAGTGCTTCATCACTCACATTGTTGGGAGTCTGTTTGATCATGAGCTGCAGCTCCAAGGAGGACTGCCGCATGGTCCACTGGTCCAGATTCTGCAAGACAGGCCCAGGCCCAGCCCCACACCCCGGCCTCATTAGCCTCGGGCCTCCTCCTCCGGAACCCGGGCCTCCCACCAGTCCCTTCCCAGGAGCCTCACCCCCCTTCAGTCACAAACTTCCAAGTCTCAAGGGCAACGTGGGGAGATTGCAATCTGCCTTCGGTACTCACTCAGCTTTGTGAACGCTCGATCTAGCCTCAGTTTCCTCGTCGATGAAATGGGGCCTACATAAAAACTACCAAACCTCACGGGCTTTTACTGAAGTCAGGCTATTATAAAACCCTAAAGTCAGACCCAAATGGCAGCTGGTCTTGGTAAAGGGACCCAGAGGAGTGATCTCTTCTGCTCCTTCAGATAGAACAGCAGTAAACAGACAGATAAACCCAGCAGCGCCATGAGGAGGGACCGAAAGTGGGCCAGGAGACCCAAGCTGCGATCCCCACTCTGACCGGTCACTTGACCTCTACACATCTCAAGTTTCCTCATTTGTAAAGTGGGGATAACACTTGCAGTTCTATCTCGGAGGGGGAACACCGATGAATTGGGTTGGGTCAAACAGTGCATTCACTCTGGGCATCCCGTGGCTGATGAGCTGTGTCAGGCCCAGAGTAGAAGGGGGAGCTGGAAGCGTACTTATCACAGCCCATATTTAAGCCACTGGGGTAGGGGTGGGGGGTCAAGTCCAGGGGACAGTACCAGCCCTGCCTGGACCAGGGACAGCCTGAGGCAGTGTGATCCTGGGCGAGCCACGGTAGCTCTGTGCCCACCTGAGCTTCCTCAATTGGAGAATGGGGACAAAAAGATGAAACAAAATTGGCGCTCACTCGCACAGCTACTGTGTGTGTGTGATCCCTATCAGCCCTGTGTCTGAGGGCGCAAATGGCCTCTGTGTCAGCGTGACATGTGGGATGTAAGGCCACGCCAGAGCCCGCTCACTCGCTGAACACGGTGGTCCCTCATGGAGGATGTGCCGCTGAGCCCTGTCGGGCCCCCTCCCCGGCATGGACGTCCTCCTCAGGCCAGGTGAGCCGCTTGCCCCTCAGCCTTGCTCTGCCCCTCCCCTCAGCCCCCATTGGCCCTTCCGCTCCTTCCAGGGGCACGGCCCGCTCTCCTGGCCCAGCACCTCGGCTGCCCCTCTCCTCTACCTGGAGAATCCGCTTAATGCGTTGCCGCTGGGGGTTGTCCCCGTCCTCGTTGTCCAGAAGCCGATGCGGGTAGCAGATGAGCTGCATGAGGCGCTGGGCCTGGGCGCTGCTCAGCACGGGGTCCTGGAGGTCATTACTGTCTTCACACAGGGATTTGAGGCAGCGTTCTCCTACCCACTCCTGGAGAAGAAAAGTCGGGGGGTGGGGAGTGGGGAAAGAAATGGTCATGGGGGGCGCAGAACCAAACGAAAAAACAATGAGTCAGAGGATGAACCGTCGGATGGGCCAAGGCCTAAAGGGTGGCACTGACCTGCTGGCAGATACTGCGCAGGACGTACTTGGCGTAAACATCCAGACTGGCCGTCTCCACCGAGAAGCTTCGACCCCCGGGCCTCCGGCCACCCCCGCCCTCCTCCTCGGGAAGCTCGTCCGCCCCTCCTGCCAGGGTGAAGCCCGAACCCTTCAGCTCAGCGTCTCCTAGGGACCCGGAGAGAGGAAGGAACAAGGTGGTCAGGCCAGAACACGGGCAAAAAAGGAAGGGATGTCCCCTCCCCTTTACCTGCCCTGGCTCCCCTTCGGCCTCCCCAAAGTGGCTGCCCTGCAGAACAGGCCTCAACCAGGGGCCCCAGCACTAATTTTGGAAAACTTTCTGATGAGCCGATTTCAATCAATGGGACTTGTCTGTAATTCTACAGGTTTCATTTTATGATTTCCAAGAAGGCAAGAAGGCAAGAAGGCGGGTGCATGGCCCACCCCAAACCCGACTGTCTGAGGGGGTCCGTGACGACGTGCTGGGCTCTGGGGGTGCCAAGACCAGCCTCTGAGGCTCAGCTGGGCCCGCAGCCATGCTCCCCATGCCGCCCCTGGCCCCTACCGAGCACAAACACGGCCTTGAGCACGGCAAACACAGCACCATCCACGATGCGGTTCTGGGAGGCCGCCAACAGGTGCCGATCGCAGGAGGAGCGGATCCCGACGGCGGGCTTGTCTGCGGAGAGAAGGCTAGTCAATCTGAGAAGCAGTGACCAACCAAGTGCCCACTGTGTGCCAGGCCTTGAGAATATACAGAAACAAAACCAGGTCCTGTCCTCAAGAACCTTATGGTCTATCAGGGGAGACACCTAAGGGAGGCCAAATATGTGCCAGGGCAGTGGCAGAAGCTGGAGAACACCAACAGGTGGGGAAGGGCCACGCCTTGGGCCTGGCAGAGCTGAGGAGTCCCAGGGCGAGGGGGAAACAGCACATGCCAATGGGGAAATGCACGAAGAGGGGACTAATGGGAAATGGGCCTTGCAAAAGCAGAGTGGAAACTCGAGGGGGTTCACATCAGAGGGATTGTTCAGTTGGTTTCCTGTAACTCTGTGTGACCTCTTATGGGGTTCTCCCAGTAAGACACTGGAGGAGTCTGACATTTTCTTCTCTGGCTCATTTTACAGATGAGGAAACTGAGGCAGACAGGATGAAGTGACTTGACTAGCTAGTAAGTATCTGGGGCCAGATCTGAAAACAGTACTCCCGACTCAAGACACAGCACTCTGTACCTCACACCAGGGAACACCCAGCCGCCCTCATGACGGAACAGGATGGAACAAAGGAACAAAGGCAGTGGGATGCGCCAGGGTGCCATCCCCAAAGCCTTAGCTAGCAAAGCCCAGCAGTCAGGCCCACTTACTGCCATCGGCCTGGCAGGGGTTGAGTTGAGGCGTCTTAAAAAGATGAAGCAGGATTCGGCAGGTGAGGCGGGCACCCGGTTCGGAGTCCTGTTCACTGCAAGCTGGTGGGACAAAGCAACACTGAACTGAGGAAAAGGCCGGAGCACCCCAATTGGAGGGGAGGGCAGGGGCCGCTGGGGCCGCAGGCTGTGGAAGCAGGGCAGGGCAATGAAGGGCACGGGGAATCCAGGAGCCAGGAAGCTAGTTCCCGGGGGTTTGGCAGGAGAGATCTGGCCTCAAAGGCCGTGGGGAGGACCTCTGGGCTGCTTAGTTACCAGCATTGAGCAGTGAGGGGATGGCTGCACAGCGGATGAGGTCCTCTAGGAGCAGGCACTGCCGGGCGATGAGGATGGCAACAAAGGTGGCGAGGGAGTCGTGAAAGGACAGGTCACTGACCTGGGAAAGGAAGGGGAGCTCAGTGACCCAAAGTGACGGAAGAGCCAGGCCTGGCTGGTCACCCCGCTCTGGTCCCTTACCAGGCTTAGCTAATCTCTCTAGGCCCCCACCAGGCTTAGCTAGTTGTCCCCTCTGGCCCCCCAGACTCACATCCACATTGCAGAGGAGGTCATTGAAGCCACAGGTGCCATTATTAGAGGAGCAGCACAAGGCCTTGAGTACCCCGAGCCACTCGGCACTCAGGGCCTTGCAGTAACCGGTCAGTTCGGCACACAGGATGGCAATGTCGTTCACCCTGGGGAAGAGGGATGTTCCTTGAGAAAGGTCGGGGTTCCCCCTTCTTCCCCGAAGCAGCCCCCAAGCTCCCCAGAATGTCTAAACGGGGCACCCCAGGCCCAGGCCATACCGGTCGGGGTCGTGGTGGCCCACGCAGACATGCATGAGAGCATTGCACACAAAGCTGTATCTGTTGGCAGGGTTCTCGCTGAGGCTCTTGCCCAGCCCAGTATAGTAGGTGAAGGTGTGTGCCGCTGGGTTCTCCAGCGTGTCGATCATGAACTCGGGGGCCCACCGCATGTTTGACTCTGAGGGCTCCACGTTGCAGTAGATGGTGTTCTTCACCTTGGAGCAAAAATCACTGGGGGGGTAGGGGACAAGAAGAGGAGGAGAGAGCCAAGGTGAGGGAGACCTGGGAAAGAGAGGGATGGGGCCTGGGCCCAGGAAGCCCACCCCAGGCTGGACAGGTTCTCTCTCACCTGAAGAGCTCCCCAAACTTGCTCTTTAGGTGGCTGCAGGAGGTATAAAGATCATATAGGTAGGCTAGGATGCAGCGCTCTGCAGAGGAGCCATCTGACCGGTTCATGCCGTGCTTCACCACCCCGCAAAGGCTGATGGGAACGAGAGGGGAAAGCAGGGTTAGCTCACGAGAGTGCTCTGGTGTTGCGGCCCGGGGCGAGAGGCGAGGGGGCCCCCGGCCTAAGGACAGTCCCGATCCTCTCGGCTTACCCCTCGAAGACCTGCGCCATCTGGTCCTGGTTGAGGATGAGGCAGGCGTGGTAGTGCCTCAGCACGGCTACGATACACAGGCACAGGCTGGTGGTGTAGCTGCCCACGAGGTCGGAGGACTTGAGAAGCAGTTCTGCCTCCACCACACTCAGTTCGTTCAGCAACTGCCAATACAGGGCAGGGAGGAGTTGAGAGGAAGGCCCCAGCTACCCTGTTGATGCCCTATGCCCTCTCCCCAGACAGAGTCTGACTGGGATCCTGGACTCCTCAGCCCGCGACTGCCATTCCCCAGTGACCGGGGATGCAGGGACCACCTCCAGGGGAGGCTTCTCCCTGGCGACCCTGTCGGGGAGAAGGAGGGGGGCCTTCGGCCCCTCCCTCTCCTCATGTGGGGATCGTCAGCGAGTCACAAAGCACCAGGGGGAGGTGGCGTGGCAGCCTTCGAGCGAGAAGCCCAGGGTCCCAGTCCTGACTCTGCCACTCCCTTCCTAGCTGCTCGACCTCGGCCAGGTCCAGGGCCTGCGATCTGGAGTGAGATCACCACCACCTACCTCAGTCGCTCGGGAGGAAAGCGCTTTGGGAAAGCTAAGAGCTGGGAGGAGCGAGAGCCACCTGGGCTCCCGGCGCTCTCCGTGCCTTGGACCTGGCCAGGCCTGCTGCACGTGACCTCTTGCCCTCCAGCCCGCCCGCCCCAACTCCCCACCTGGATAGCAAAGTCGATGAGGCCACTGATGCTGAGTGAATATTCCATGAGGTCGAAAATGAACTGTACGTGCTGTACCAGGGGCAGGTGGTATGACATGCCAAGGGCAAAGCTTGTGATCTGCTCCAGAACATTCCGGGAGACCTGGGGAGGGCAGGGCAATGAGGCTGAGCGGCTGAGCTGACAAGCACCGGGACACGGGGGGAGGCGCCAGGGAGCTTCGGCTTGCTCGAAAGAAAAGAAAAGAGGCAAAAGGAAGAGCCGGGAGGATGGAAATGAGTGTGAGGAGCAGGCCTCGAGGTGTCGTGGCCCGGCCTGGGGCCCATACCTGCGCCGTGACTTGGTGCTGGTCATAATGGGACAGGTGCTGAAACTTGGAGAAGATGTCCTCCGCTGTGGGGAAGGCTTCGGGCCGACTCCGTCTCCTCTTCTGCCCGTCTTCCCCACCTGGGAGGAGAAGGGACAGACAGTCAAGGGGCAGAACACAGTCCAAGGGAGGCCCTGGGCAGCATCCGGGGCCCGTTTTGGATACGGTGGACACCGGAAACGTTGACGGCCGAGAGGTGGGCGACGGCTTTCAAGGAACGGGTGCTAATGGAAGGACACGAAAGAGGTCACAATGGAAGAAATACGATCGATAGTCATCTTAAAAAAAAAAGAGTTGACTAATCCGAGAACCACAAAGGGTCCTCAAGTACCCCCTCCCATCCCCTGACCAAGCACAGCCAACGGGGCAGAGGTGGGCCAGCTCGTAGTGGGAGGGGCCTCAGGAAGGTGCAATGGCAGAGACTTGATTATCCCGGAAGACAATCAGAGAGTGGGCAAGAGAAACTGCCAACTGACCCATCCCATCATGAATCGAGAGACGGACTTCTGGGGAGGCCCGGAGCGGACAAGTGTCCCATCTGTGACCAGAGGGAGCCACAGACAGACCAGGAGCCACTGAAGGAGAAGTGACCGGGTCACCAGAATGGAATGGAATATACCCATGGGATGAGTGAGAAGGAATGTGGAGAACTCCGAGGCACATGGGAGGATCGGAACAGATCGAGAACAGGGCCAAGAAGGCCGAGGCCAGAGCACATCACGCACCAGGAGAGGGACAAAGTAAAAAGGCAAGCTGCTCCACAACTGCCCCCCCCCCATCCCCAGCAGCCCTCCCCACCAGCTACAGTTGAAGAGTGGCCTCCCACGAATAATATACAATTTAACTATTCCTGCTTTCTCAAAGGGAACTTTGGAAGGGAGCCGAGGAGATGTAGCGACTGGGTCCCAAGAAAATGCAGTGCTCTGCCTTTTGGAGGTTATTTGTTTCTCTAATCACAAGAAAAATGAATAGATAGGGAGGCAACAGCCTCCAGGAAATGTACTCCTCTGAGGGGAACCTTCTGTCCCGAACCTCCCCAAGGACCTAACTGTTCCTCCTAGGGACCCAACAACCTCCCAGATTCCAAACTTCTCCCAGGGACCCAACTGAACCTCTTAGGGACCCAACTGAATCTCCTAGGACCCAGCTTCTCCTCTCAGGGATCCAACTGAACCTCCCAGGGACCCAATTGAACCTCCCAGGGACCAGCTTCTCCTTTCAGGGACTCAACTGAACCTCTTAGGGACTCAACTGAACCTCCCAGGGACCAGCTTCTCCTTTCAGGGACTCAACTGAACCTCTTAGGGACCCAACTGAACCTCCCAGGGACCAACTTCTCCTCTCAGGGACTCAACTGAACCTCCCAGGGACTCAACTGTTCCTTCTAGGGACTCAACTGAACCTCCCAGGGACCAGCTTCTCCTCTCAGGGACCCAACTGAACCACTTAGGGACCCAACTGAACCTCCCAGGAACCAGCTTCTCCTCTCAGGGACTCAACTGAACCTCTTAGGGACCCAACTGAACCTCCCAGGGACTCAACTGTTCCTTCTAGGGACTCAACTGAACCTCCCAGGGACCAGCTTCTCCTCTCAGGGACCCAACTGAACCACTTAGGGACCCAACTGAACCTCCCAGGAACCAGCTTCTCCTCTCAGGGACTCAACTGAACCTCTTAGGGACCCAACTGAACCTCCCAGGGACCAGCTTCTCCTCTCAGGGACTCAACTGAACCTCTTAGGGACCCAACTGAACCTCCCAGGGACCAACTTCTCCTCTCAGGGACTCAACTGAACCTCCCAGGGACTCAACTGTTCCTTCTAGGGACTCAACTGAACCTCCCAGGGACCAGCTTCTCCTCTCAGGGACCCAACTGAACCACTTAGGGACCCAACTGAACCTCCCAGGAACCAGCTTCTCCTCTCAGGGACTCAACTGAACCTCTTAGGGACCCAACTGAACCTCCCAGGGACTCAACTGTTCCTTCTAGGGACTCAACTGAACCTCCCAGGGACCAGCTTCTCCTCTCAGGGACCCAACTGAACCACTTAGGGACCCAACTGAACCTCCCAGGAACCAGCTTCTCCTCTCAGGGACTCAACTGAACCTCTTAGGGACCCAACTGAACCTCCCAGGGACCAGCTTCTCCTCTCAGGGACTCAACTGAACCTCTTAGGGACCCAACTGAACCTCCCAGGGACCAGCTTCTCCTCTCAGGGACCCAACTGAACCTCTTAGGGACCCAAATGAACCTCCCAGGGACCAGCTTCTCCTCTCAGGGACTCAACTGAACCTCCCAGGGACTAGCCTCTCCTCTCAGGGACCCAAATGAACCTCCCAGAGACCCAACTGAACCTCTTAGGGATATAGCTGAACCTGCCAGAGACCAGCTTCTCCTCCCAGGGACCCAACTGAACCTCTTAGGGACCCAAATGAACCTCCCAGGGACCAGCTTCTCCTCTCAAGGACCCAACTGAACCTCTCAGGGCCCCAACTGAACTCTCAGGGACCCAATTGAACCTCTCAGGGACCCAACTGAACCTCCCACGGACCAGCTTCTCCTCCCAGTGACCCAGCTTCTCCTCTCAAGGACCCAGCTAAACAGGGGAATGAGAAGGGATGTTTCAGGGGGCCTGCAGCTCTTCCTGAAGGTTCTTAATCAGGAGCCCTGACTCTTGAGAGGTCCCTGTCTTGGGGAAGATGACAAAGCAAGCTGCTTCAAGGGCCTTGCCGCCTCGCTCACCCGTCTCTGCCGTGCCCTTGCGATTCAGCACTTTCAGGATGTCCTTGGTAATCTTCTTGATGGCATGGCGGGCATCATCTCTCTGCTTTCCCACCCCGAACAGGACCACCAGTCGCTGGTTGCACTCGTGGCTGCATGACTCCTCCTGCACGGTCCCAAAAGTCCAGTCAGACTCACCCAACCCAGCCCTGAGGCCACCCTCGATCACGGTCAAGCAGATGAATTCCGGGCTCTTGCCTACCCAGCCCACCCCCAGGCACATAAGGAGAACAGCAGGAGGTAGCAGGCGGGTACCTGGGGGATGGGGAAGTGGGTAGCATACTGCACGTGGCGTGGCTGCTCATAGAGGACGCCCAAGGTGCCCTCCACTTTCTCCTTTAGTAGTGGTTTCATCTCTTTTTCACCATCTGGTTTCTCAGGGGATGGGCTGCCTTTCCCCTCACAATGCATTGTAGGAGAGAACATCTGAGGAAAGATGAGAGGACACATCTGGAGATGAGGAGGAAGGCCTGGGGAGAGAGAAGAGCCAAGCGTAGGGGAAGAAGAGCGGGGGAGCAGACCCCGCCACGACTGGAGCCCGACTTACTGGGAAGTCGGGCTTCTCCATGTCCTCAAAGAGTGTGCTGGATCCAGGGTCGATGTCCATAGACTCGGAGAGTCCGGGATCCTGAGGACATAAGCGGATGCAGCCCGTGAGGGTGAGCACTTCCTTACCGCCCTGCTTCCAGGGGCACGTGAACAGATTCCAGGGGCAGCAGCCAAGGCCACAAAGCACGCGAGAGCTCACTCACCTCTAGCTTGCTGCTGCTACTGCCTTCGGTGTCCTTCCGCTCAGGGTCATCCGGGGGGTCATCGAAGGGAGAGGGTGGGCGGGGCCCCGGGGCTCCAAAGGCCAGGTCGCCTCGGGAAATGAGGGTGCAGGTGTAGATGTTGTGGGAGAAGACATCATGGCGGATCAGCTCACAGAACAGGAGCACCAGGTTGAAGAACTCCACTCTCTCGCTTTCGCTTCTCGGATCAGCTGCAGAGACATAACAGGGTGAAGAGGAGGAGGCCCAAGGACAGAGGCGATGGGGAAACGAGGCCGGGCAGACAGCACCCAGCCGGCCCTGCCCAATGCTGCCGTTGGATCCACATCCAACAGGCAAAGTTCACCATCACGCAGACAGCTGGCCTTGGTTTCTGGGAGACTCCAAGCATTCCCCTACATGGGTCTTTCTCAAGTGAAATTTCAAATGATAATATGTATCTCCTGAATGCCAGGTACTGCTAAGCACAGCACAAATGTGGTTTTCTCATGATCTCTATTTGACACACAGGGAAACTGAGGCAGACAGAGCTAAAGTCATTTGCCCAGGGTCCCAGAGGACCTGGGATTCCATGGCTAAATATGAATTCGGGTATTCCCAATTTCCAGCCCGGGGCTCTATCCACTGAACCCTCTAGCCACCCCCAAATGCTACCTGCAGACAACACAGCTGTCTTCTCAGGGTTGCCTGTTGCCCTGGCAGCTCGGCTCAGGCCTAGCCAAGATACTCGACGGAGAGGCCGCCAGCCTGGCCCTGGCTCCAGAGGCCTGAGCATCAGCTCTTTGGGGGGGAGGAGAGAGGAGCAGCTGCCAGGGGGCAGCCATTCTTACTCAGCATGGGCGCCTGCGTGTCCAAGAACTGCAGCAGGACATCCTGGAAGATGGGAGCAGTCGGGGCAGACAGGGAGCCTGACGAGATGGAGCCCTTCTCGTCCACCGCCTCGGTCTCTCCACAGCGCTGCCAAGGGGGATGAGAGGGAGGGGATCTCTGGAGCCCCAGTTCTCACCCTCAATTCAGACTCCCCCAACAATTCGCTTCAGCCTCCACCTTGCAGTACTGCTCTCTTCCCCTGGCTCTCTCTGACCTGCATTATTCCTTCATCCTAGACTTCCCCCTCCCTGGGCCCCCCAACTCCAGCTCTGATTAATCTTTGCCCTCTTAGACTTTCACCACTGACTCCAACTTGGGCCCAACTCCCTCGCCCTCAACCAGTTTTGTTGTCTCTTTCCTCCCTTCTGACCTCTGCCTCGATCTCGGCCTGTCTCTTCTCCAAGAGCTTGGCGACGACCATAGCCCGGTGGCGGCCAGAACGCTTGCAGCTGACAGCCCATTCACACAGAAGCGCTACCACAGCATCGTCATCAGGGGAGATCTGGGAACCAGGGAGCCGGAGCCAGAAGAAGGAGAGAAAGAAGCAAGGGAACGCTCATTAAGCACCCGCTAGGCATTGGGCACCATGCTAAGGTCTTCACTGGTTTCCTCACAGGAGCCTCACAACAACCCTAAGCAGTGGGCACTGTGATGACCCTGTTTTACAGTTAAAGAAACTGAGGCAAACCGAGTGACTAGATCACACAGATAGCAGATGGCAGGGAACCAAATTTAGGTCTTCTTGCCTTGAGGCCCCACGCCACCCAGCCACCAGACAGAGAAGAGTCAGTGGTCGGCACCGGCTTGGGCCCGGTAACACCGAGTCTGCAGACAAACAGCAGCCAGTTTCATGGATCACCACTCCATTCATTCCTCTGTGGTCCAGGCCCCCTCGAGCCCCGGCTCCGGGCTGCCTACCTCGTGGCCATCTTTACTGGGCCCTAATCCAAAGATGCGATTACACAAAGAGTCCAGGGAGTTGCTGAAATCGGAACGCTCAAAGCTGTGGCTGTCCAGCACTTCCAAAGTGTGAAGCACACGGCCTATGGTGAACCCTGCAAAGGAGGCGGTAGATTGAAAGGGTGCCCCCCGACACTGTGTGTCCCCACCCACTTGGGCCCCACCCACACATGAAGGGACCTACCTGCCGTCGTCTCTTGGCATTTATCAAAGGACCAGCGAACTTCAACGGCCTGGCCCCGTTCCTTGATCTGCTGTTCGATTTCTCGTAACTTTGCCCGGACCTGCGCCAAGAGAGAGGTGGCGGTGGACATGGAAGCCACGGTTCCCCGGACGGCCAAGAGGAGCAGCACCGGGAGGGGTCACTGGCAGGGAGGGTGGTGTCTCCCCCAGAGCCCGCTCTACCAGTTAGAGTACCTGCTGAGTGAAGGCTGAGTTGCCACCGGGCATAGGCAAGTTGGAGGGAGCGATGGGCAGGTGGTCAAGAGGCGAGCCAGTCTTAATCCTGCTGTCGGTCAGTGAGTAGTGCCAGACGAGGGCGCTGGGGCAGCAGAGTAGGATGCTCTGGGAGACAAGCCGATGGAAAGGGCCAGTTACTGGGAGTCTCTTTTCAAGACAAGCCCAAACCTGTCGGGATCCTGCCTGGCACCAGTCCTGCCACTTCCAATATGGAGAGTGGGCAGTTGAGCAGGGGGAGGCCTCCTTTCCTCCTCTACCTTCCCCTCCCACCCACCCCTGCTACATTCCTTTGGCTTGGGACCCCAGGACACCAATCTGGGCTGGAGGCCTGACTCCTAACCCCAGTGAGTCATGCGCCCTAGCCAACCCCCAGAGGCAGCCCCTAAAGGCTCGCCACGGTTCTGCACTCACCTGAAGGATGCAGCTGAGCCCAAAAACCAGAGGTCGATGCTGGGGACACTGAAGCAATTCCCCAAAAGGTGTGGAGGGTTGGCTGCCAGCTGGGGGTTGAGGAGCAGGAGTCGGGGGCAATGTGCCGCCGGGCTGAGTGGCGAGCACGTGGCCAGGGTGGCCACTCACACCATCCAACTGGAGGGCCAGTCTCCGAGTGCAAAAATAGGCAAGCCGTCGAGAGAGGTACGCAGACTGAACAAACTCCCCTGAGTACTGTGGAGAGGACATGGCACTCAGAACCACCCGAGTCTCGGCCTCTCCCTTCAGCCCGACCCCTCGCACCCAAGGCCTTTAGCTTCCTTCCCACTCCCAAATCTCAGGCTCTGGGGCCTCACCCGCAGCAACAGAGGCAGCAAGAGCTTAAGCAGCTCATCCTCTCCAGGCCGGATTTTCTCAAAACACTCAAGGACCCAAGTCAGGAATTCATGCCGGTCCAGCATCCCGTCCTGAAAGTACGGGGGCAGAAGGAACGTCAGGGCCTGCTAGGTTCAGGCTAGACCCGGGGCCCCCGCACACTCAGTCCATCCCAATTCCTACTACCTGGAACATGAACATGGCCAGCTTCTCATTGTAGTCCCACTGCCGAAGGGCTGTCTCCACCTCGTGGGGGAGGGACCCTGAGGCAGAAACGCAGCTTCCAGGCCCTGGCCGGTAGAACTCGGCCATCTTCTGCAGCTGCTCCCACAGATACTTGGTGATGATCTGGGTCCACTCTGGAAGTGGGATGGATAAAGGGACATTTGGAGTCAAGAAAGCCAGGTGGGGAGGTTGGGGGGAGTTGTCATAAAGGGGCTGGAGGGGGTGCCTGTGCTCTGACTTTGGCATTACTCACCCATGAAGGGGTCAATGACGTGCTTCTTCTTGACCTTGGTCTCAGTGATTGCCGCATAGTAGGCACAAGTCATCTTGATGAGCCAGGCAGCCCTCATCACGGGTACCGTGTACTTGGCCAAATAGCCAAACACTTCCTCCTTCTTCCCAAAGATGGGCACCTATGTGTGAATGCCAAAGCGACCGTGAGAATCCTAATGCTGCTGCCATGGAAGCCATTCTCCAGTCAACTGAATTGAGTCCCTCTGCTCTTGGGACTAGCTACAAAATTGGAGGTTATCCCTCCCTTCAAGGCCTTCCCGTGTTCTCTTAGGGGACACACAATAATAACAGGCTTATCAGAGAAGGGAGCACCAAGAACACACAGAACATGGCCACAGTGTACCCAAGGAGCGGGCTCTGAAGGACACAAGAGATTCCTAGGGAGCACCTCCGGGCCTGGGGAACTGATCACGCATAAAAGGCAGGAAGACAGGAGATAGGTTGACGTGTGGGAGAAAAGGCAGAGGAGGCTAGTTTGGTGGCAACAAAGAGGACAGGAAGGGAAGCAGTGAGAATAGGGGGGGCCCCGAGTCAGCCCGGGACAAGGTGGGAACGGCAAGGGGGGGGGGGGGGAGCCGGCAGCTGGGAGCCAGGCCTACGGGGCCCTAGAAAGCAGGGCCTTACCTTTTTGGCTAAGTGTGTGAGTGGTTTGGTGCCAGCCAAGTCCGTGAACCATGCGTGGATGGCACTCTGGGACCGAGCGGTGACCAGCCAAAAGTTATCTTTCTGATTCACCTGGGGCTTTCGGCGCCCTGTATCCGGGAGAGTATTACAGCGAAGCTTCTCCGCGATGATGCTGCTGAAGTTGGAGCTGATCTGAGGGGGGAGGGAGAAGGAAGCACTTGGTCCAGAGGGCCCCAGCCAGCCCCCTTGGCAGATGGGGCAGCAGGCATACTTCAGTGCAGCCCACTTCTCCCAGGGGCCAGTGTTACCCACCAGCCCGGTTACCACCCCTCCTTTCTTTGGAGGCCAGTGGGAATGGGTTAGAAATCAGCTGGGGAGGTTAGCTGGGAGAGCTGGCTGGTTAAGGGGCGTCCCTGGGAGAAATGGTTAGAGGGGGGGGCTAAATGGTTTGCTGGGGGACTCCCTCTAGGGCTAGAGGCAAGGTGGGGAGGCTAACTGAGAACTTGCCGGAGGAATTAGCTGAGAAGAATTAAGTGGGGGGCCTAGCTGAGGAGAACCCAAGTGGGGGACTAGTTGAAGAGAAATAAGTGGGGGGCCTAGCTGAGGAGAACTAAGGGGGAGACTAGCTGAGGAGAACTAAGTGGGGGGATTAGCTAAGAATTAAGTAGGGGGAATTAGCTGAGGAGAACTAAGTGGGGGACTAGCTGAGAACTAAGTAGGAAGGGAATAGTTGAGGAGAACTAAGTGGGGGGAAATAACTTTGGAGAATTAAGTGGGGGGACTAAGAACTAAGTTGGGGGGGCTAGCTGAATCCTAAGTACTGAGAATTAGCAGAGAAGAACTAAGTGGGAGGAGGAAACTAGTTGAGAACTAGCTGAGAACTAAGTGGAGAGGACAAGTTGAGGAGAACTAAAAGGGATTAGCTGAGGAGAACTAAGTGGGAGGGGACTAATTGGGGAGAATTAAAGAGGAGGACTAGTTGAGAACTAAGTGGGGAGGACTAGTTGGGGAGAACTAAGGGGACTAGCTGAGGAGAACTAAGTGGGAGGGGACTAGTAGAGGAGAATTAAGTGAGGACTAGTTGAGGAGAACTAAGTGGGGAGGGACTAGTTGAGAACTAAGTGGGGGGGGAGGGAACCAGCAGCTGAGAGCTCGCTAGGGGCTGTGGGAGGCAGCGGCGGGAATATGGGCGTGGGGGGGTGGTGCTGATCGAGCCCCTCCCGGCCCCGCGGCTCACCTTGGCCGGATTGAAGTTGACATTCTTGGCGCTGCCGTGCTCATCCCCGGACACGGCAGGCTGGTTGTTAAAGCCTTGCTTCACGTTCAGGGCGGTCAGCTCGTCCTGAGGGAGAAGGGGGGCCCTTGAGCTATCAGCGCTCCGGCTCCGGCGAGGGAGGGGAAGGGGGGGCCTCGCTGACAGTTGGTGACAGTTAACGGCCGGCCGGCCGCCGGTCCCCAACTCTCCTGGGGGAGGGGAGCCCGGCCGGCCAACTTTGGCGGGGCGCCGCGGGCAGGGCCCGCGGCATCCTCCCGGACCCGGCGGACTAGGGACGGCGGGAGGGCCCCCCCCCCATCGCCCTCGAGTCCCCTCCCCTCCTCCTTTCTCCCTCCCTTCCCCTCCCCCTTCCTCTCCTCAGCCCCCTCCCCTCCCCCCCCGCCCCCGGGCCGAGCCGGGCCGGGCCGCGCGCACCTCCTTCTGTTTGGGGTCCTGAGGGTAGACATCGGGCGGGCCCAGCCGCGGCCGCTTCAGTGGCCGGTGCTCGTAGCTCAGGATGCCGAAGGCCGCCATCTTGGCCGGTAGCCCCAAGCAGCAGCGGCGCCGGCTGGGCCCGGCCCGGAGTGAGGAAAGCGAACGAGAGACGACTGAGGGCCGAGAGCGGAAGGGGGCGGGGGTAGGGGCGGGCGAGGGCGGGGAGGGGGCGGGCCCATAGCGGAGGCGGGTCAAGAGGCGGGCCCATGCTCTTGGGGGCGGAGCCGGAAACGGGCCAGCGGTCTGGGCCGGCCAAGCCGGAGAGCAGCTTGGGATCCTGGAGCCACGTGCGCCTGGTCGCCAGCTCCCGGCCCCCGTATCCCCACCCCAGTCGCCTGTACCCCCTTCCCTCAGTTCCTTCGGCCGTCCGGCCGCCCGCCTGTCCGAGGGCACCTACCTGCTCTCCAGCCACTTGCCGTCCCTTCTGCCTCCTGAGCCGCTTCACAATTTCGTCACCTGTCTAATACGGCCCGGGGCGGAGGCCAGGGGAGAGTGCCTCCGGGGCTGCTACGTGCCCGGTTAACCCCGTTACCCAGGAACCCCACTTATGCTATCACTAGTACCACAGGGTCCTCATTGGCTAACGACCCAAGGGACCTCAGAGGTCACTAAGGGCACCGCCTCATTTTACGCATGCTCTTTTCTACTTTCCATTCGAGGAGTCCCTGCTCCGTGCTCAAAGTGCCCCCCCTTCCCACCCCGCCCATCCCCCGTCAGTGCGCCTTCCTAGCTCGACGTACTAAACCGAGCAATAAACAGCCCCTGCCTTCAGGGAGTTTATGATTTAGTAAGACACTGCAGGTGGCTAGAGAAGTATTTGTGAAGCAAGTTAGAAAATGGTTGCAGAGGGAGGGAGTGACCGAAATTTTCCGGAGGAAGGACTCCGGTCTAGCTAGGAAGGTCAAAGAATCCATGCTCGCTCCAGCAGTCCCTAAGCGTACTAAATACGAGGCTGAGTGGCGAACTAAATGCTATGGGGAGCCAGCTCTCCTGGAGGGGAGGGGGGGAGCCACAGAGCCCACCCGAGCTCCGGAGCAGCGCTCCTAGAGGCGACGTCCTCAGATACAAAACAATAGCAACTATCTATAAAGTTTATAGAAAGTATCGATGGCGATCTAATGTAAAGAGACAGGGAGACCTGCCTTCGAGTCTAGCTTCAAACGCTTCCTCAGGCTATGCGACCTTGGGCACGTCATCGCGACCTCTGCCTCCCTCTGTTTCCTCAGCTGTAAAACGGGAATAATAACCCCGCTCCCAAGGTGGTCGTGAGGACCCAGTGCCAGTTGTAAAATGCCTGGCGCATGAAAAGCGCTATATAGAACGGTAATTGCTGCGGGACAGAGGCGCTCAAGCCGCCGCCGGGCTCGGATTTGAGTTCGGAAGGGGCTTAGAGGTTGATTCTGAAAGGCAAAAAGGGAAAGGGAATGGCTTCGGAGCACCGGGGACAGGGGGCAGGCCACGGAAGGTCCGGCCCGATCGTCTAGAAAGGAAGAGGTTTCCAATCTGTCGCGTAGTTTTGTCGAGGGTCCCTCTCCACCCCCACCCCCCACCTTCTCTATTTTGTTCACAGATCCTTTAGGAGGGAGGGAGAGAGGACTTGGGGCCGGGGGGCGGGGAGACGATGGAGCAAGCATCTGCACTTCACGTATATCATCATCTCCTTGGCTCCCTCCAGTCGCCCGGGAGGCGAACGTATCTCGTGTGAAAATAAAATCCGTCCAAAACAATTTCAATAAATCGAAAGAACGTCCTGTGTGAGCAAAGGCGAGTGAGCCAGGCTTCCTGCTCAAAGGCCAGAGCGGGGGACCGGACTTTTGTCTAAAAAGGGAGGCGGGAGGCAGAGAAACAATCTGCCGGCGGCTCAGTGGGCGAGCAGCGGGCAGCACCTTTCGGTGCCCAGCAGGGTGTTAAGCGCTGAGAATGAGACAAAGAAGGGCCAAAACTGCGTTTGCCCTCGAGGAACTCCCCGCTTAAGTTAAAGCCTCCGAAGGGAAGGGAAGGGCTTTCAAAGGCCGCCGAGCCAGGCGCCGTTTTGTTTTTGTTTCTTTCCTAGAGGCAATAGAGACCTACCGGCAGAGCTTGGGGAGAAAGGAAGAGATTTGCTTTAACCCAGGCTTTGGGCCTGAAAATGACTCTGCCAGCTCGGAGCGGGGAGCGAGCAGAGCCTGAAGAAGTCTGGCAGCCTTATTAAGGAAGGCCGCGTCAGCGTGGAGCTGCTGGGAGTGGAGGCTAGGGGGCCGTTTGAAAGCAGCTGGGTGGGGAGGTTTATTTGAACAGACTTGGACGCTAATTATAAATGGACTGGGGCGGGGGGGGGGGGGGGGGGGGGGGGGGGGAAGGGGAACGGGGAAGAGGCAGGCTGACTGAAACTCTAACAATAGCTAACATTTATAGGGCATCGGGGTGGCTAGGTGGCGCTGCTGTTGGGCCAGTGTCGAGAAGACCTCAATTCAAATCTGGTCTCAGACACTTCCTAGCTGCATGCGCTTTATTTAGCCCGTTTGACTCAGTTTCCTCATCTGTGAACTGAGCTGGAAAAAGAAATTCAAAATCAAATCCTGGTTTTAGCAGGAGAATCCCCAAAGGGCTAGAGATGAGTCCGATGCGATTGAAAAGACTCAACAACAAAAACGGGACATAAAAGAAAGTCAGAACCAGAAAGGGATGATTAAAAAAAGAAAGAAAAAAGGACACATAGACTGTACACCTTTCTGGAGAACAATCTGGAACCATACTCAAAGGGCTATGAAATTGTGCATAATCTCAGCCCTCCTAATACTACTACTAGGTCTACATCACAAAGAGATCAAAAAGGGGGGTAAGGACCCATCCATTCAAAAATGTTTAGAGCGACTCTCGGTGGTGGCCAAGAACTGGAAACTGAGGAGATGGCCATTCATTGGGGAATAACTCAACAGGTCGAGGTCTATGATTTCGAAGAGACACTATTTTGCTAGAAGAAATGAGTAGCTTTCTGTTATTGTCTGCTGGCGTTTTTGTTTTTCTTCCCAGGTTATTTTTTACTTTCTTTCTAAATCCAATTTTTCTCCCACAGCAAGACAACTGTATAAACATGTATACATAGATTGTATTTAACATACATGTGAATGGGACTACCTGCCATCTAGGGGAGGGGGAGGGAGGGAAGGAAGGAGGGGAAAAATGGGAACAGAAGGTTTTGCAAGGGTCAATGCTGAAAAATTACCCATGCGTATGTTTTGTCAATAAAAAGCTATTTTAAAAAATGATGAGTAGGATGGCTTCAGGAAAACAGGGGAACATTTCTATGAATTGATACAAAGTTAGGCGAGCAGAGCCAGGAAATACTGTACACAGTCATGGCAATATAGTAACAATCCAACTGTGAATGACTTCGTTAATCTGATTGATAAAATGATCCAAAACGATTCCAAAGGCTACATGGTGGGAAATGCTACCCACTTCCGCACCTACAACTATTGAACTTGGAGACGAGCATATTTTTCTACTTTTTTTTGGCAACATGGCCGATCTAGAAATAGGTTTTGCATTTTCTCACACGTTTAATTGAGCTCACTTTTTTTGTCTTTGAGATGGATGGGGAGGGACAGGAGGAAGGGAAAGAATTTGGAACTCAGGGGGAAAAATTGTTCAAAGTAAATAAATTATAAACAAATTTCAAAAATTGGGGGAAGACATTTCTGGGAAGGGCATGTCAATCAATTGATTTGTGATCTCATTCACTACCCTTGAAATCTCCCAGACCAAACGCGTCCTGGCCATCACTCCTGTATCTCTGGTGTTCCCCTTCCCATTACAACGTAAATTCCTTGAGGGCTGTCTCTTTGGCACTTAGCACAGTACCTGGCGCACAGTAGGTGCTGTACTATAAGTAAAAATACTTATAGTACTTTTTTCATTCCCTCACTCATTTATAAATGTAGATGGGGAATAAGGGGTAAGGGATGTGGGAGTCCCAAGAATTGGGGATGGTTGTGAACAGGTTGAATCTGGAATCCACCAAGGGTAGTGAGGAAAGTAGGTGGGAGCCACATGGTGAATTTACCCATGAATTCTGAGTAAAGAATGGCTTCATTCAGCAAGCTAAGGTCAGCTCCTGAACGTTTCTGAGTAGGGTAAGAAAATGGTCAGATCTGTAAGAAGACTCTCTTGGCAGTCCTGTGGAGACTAGATTGGCCAGGGTGGAGAATGAAAACAGGGAGACCACTTTGGAGACTATTCCGACAATCCAAGAACGAATGGAAAGAAGAGGACAAATGTAAGAGGCGTTAAGGAGGTGGAATTTATAAGCCTCTTAAATAACTGATGGAAGAAGGCAAGATAGGAGGGAAAGAGAATCAAAGTCCAACAGGCATTTTGGTCATGAAGAAATGGCTTGAGAGGGAGCAAAAGGGAGCTGGAGAGATCTGAATTGGGGACTTAGTTGAGCAGGGGTGACACTTGAACTTATGGAAACTGGAACAGTCCACTAACACCACTAAGGGAGGGATAGGGAGCTTGAGGGATCACTCCTTTTTCTAAAAGTCCCAGAAGATCCCTATTGCCACTCAGTAGACCAAAAATAGAAACTGAAAAGGAGCTATATGGTAGAGAGGGTCAGCTCTACCTAAGGCAATGTGGAAGCAAGCTTGCTTGGGAAGAGAGACCATGTGATTTGTTTGGAATAGATAATATAGAAATGTGTTTAAAAGGATCGCACATATTTAACTTAGATTGCTTGCTCTCTTGGGGAGGGAGGAAGTAAGGAAAGGAAGGAGGAAAATTTGGGACACAAAGTTTTACAAAAAATGAATGTTGGCCTGAGTGGCTGCCCATAAGTTGGGGAACGGCTGACTAAGTGATGGTCTATGAATGTTATGGAACATTATTGTTCTGTAAGAAACAACCAGCAGGAGGATTTCAGAGAGGCCTGGAGAGACTTACGTGGACTGATGCTGAGGAAAGTGACCAGAACCGGGAGATCATTATACACGGCAACAAGAAGACTGTATGATGATCAATTCTGAAGGACGTGGCTCTCTTCAACATTGAGATTATTCAAACCAGTTCCTCTTGTTCAGCGATGAAGAGAACCATCTACACCGAAAGAGAGAACCCTGGGAACAGAGGGTGGAACATAGTATAGCATTCTCACTCTCTCTGTTATTATTTGCTCGCATTTTGTTTCTTTTTTCTCAGTTTTTCTTTTTCTTCCTTCTTGATCTGATTTTTCTTGCGCAACCGGATGGCTTTGTGATATGTATACACGTATTGGATCTGGCATGTGTTTTGGCATATTTGGCATGTATTGGATTGCCTGCCAGATGTGGGAGGGGATGGGGGGAAGAAGGGGAAAATTTGCGGCAGGGGATTATGTAGGGGTCAATGTTGGAAAAATTACCCATACGTATGATTTGTGAATAAAAACCCTTAATAAAAAAAAAAAAGAAAGAAAGAAACAATCAGCAGGATGACCTCAGAGAAGCCTAGAGAGAGACTTATATGAACTGATTCTGAGTGAAGTGAGCAGAACCAGGAGATCATTGCCCACGGCAACAAGACTACAATGATCAAGTATGATGGAAGTGGCTCTCTTTAACAATGAGATGATTCAGACCAGTTCCAATGATCTTGTGATAAAAGAGAGCCATTTGCACCAGAAGAGAGGATTGTGGGAAGTGAGTGTGGTTCACAACATAGCATTTCCACTCTTTTTGTTATTTTGCTCACATTTTATTTTCTTTTTCATTCTTTTCTGATCTGATTTGATTTTTCTTGTGCAGCAAGATAATTGTATAAATATGTATGCAGATATTGGATTTCACATATATTTATACCGTGTTTAACATAAAAAATGAATATTGACAACAATCTTTACGGGTATTTGGAAAAAAGAAAATACTATTGTTTGAAATATATAGACTGGAAAGGTTGTCAGCTTTTGTAAATGGGTATGGCCGCTAAGCAGCTGAAAGTTTAAGACTGGAGGGAGCTCGGGGAAAGAGATCAGACAGTTTAGAGATAGCTATTTGGGAACTGACTACACTGAAGAAGGAAATGGCAAACTACTCCAATATCTTAGCCAAGAAAACCCCGAATGGGGTCACAAAGAGTAGGACACTACTCAAAATCAACTGAGCATTTCTATGCAATATGTAGTATGAGCGGCTAGGTGGCACTGCAGTGGATGGAGTGCTGGCAGGCCTGGAGTCAGAAAGGCCTAAATTCAAATTTGACCTCAGATACTTCCTACCTATGTGACCCTGAGCAAATCTCTTCAGCCTGTCTGCCTCAGTTTCCTCATCTGTCCAATGAGCTGGAGAAGGGAATGGCAAACTGCTCTAGGATCTTTGCCGAGAAGACCCCAAATGGGGTCATAAAAAGTCAGACAGGACTGAAATGACTGAAAAACAACATAGGAGAAAGTGCTGCTCTTGGAGTCAAAGGACTTGAATTTGAATCTCAATAACATTGTGGCTTTGGATAAGTCACTTACTTTCACTGGTGTTTAAGCCAGAGGCCACAGGCTTCATCTGTAAAAATGAATTTCGGAGTGCTTATTCTGTGCCCAGCACAGTGCTGGAGACTCCCTCCCCCCCCCCAAAAAAAAAAAAGTTTAAAAATTGATTTAAAAAATGATTCTTTCTCCATCTGTGGAAATATAAGCAGATCCTCTTCCCCAAGCAGTTAACCTAATTCCCTTCTATTTACCAAATTTGGGATTTCTCTTCATCATCTGGTAATTACATTGGAGCTGTTTGCACTGGATATTGCCTTGTTGTCTCAAAAGGCCTGTATTCTTCCCAACTGTAATCCTGATTGCTTTTCTGTTGGTTGATGACATCAGAGTCCTGAATTTGTAAAGTCTCTCTGGCTGTAACCTCAGCTGCTATCATGCCCCACCTGTCCTTTGATTGATACTTTGGAGCTGGGCCTTGCCTCTCCTTCCTCTGGGTCAATATACATTTAGAGGCCCAGTGAAAGCCTTGATTACATTTTGGACATGGGGTTTTGGGTTTTCTCTCACCCTGTCTTCTCACTCTATCTCCATTTCTACATTGGACTCTTAGATGTCCAACTTTTCCACACTGAAAACATCGACGAGTTTCTGTAGAATTCCTTTGCCAAGAAGGACTTTGTCTTTCCATGTTCATCATAGTTTGGGCATAATAGGCATTTGTGCCCACTGTGGCACAGCGTCTATCTCCTCTAAAGAAGCATCTTTGTCTAGCCCCCATATAATTCTTTTGCAAACCTCATTGGCATTTTCCTTAGCCAAATGTCTAGTCATTATTTCTGTGGCAGCATTATCTCCAATGGTTCTTATTACAGCTGTTTGTAAACGTCCCACAAAATCTGCAAAAGGTTCATTGGGACCTTGCTCTATTTTTGTGAAAGCATTATTTCCATCTTTCTGTCCAGGGAGAGAATTCCAAGCTTTTATTGCAGCCTTAGAAATTTGCTCATACACTGGCACAAGAACTAATGGACAATGGATTGCTTATGGACTATTTCTAGGACTTAGGGACATGTGTAAATTTTCAGGTTGATTTATGTTGTTACATTACTACTAGCCTGTGTTATATTGCTATGTGCTTATGTAAATTATGTATAATGCCTCCCATATTGATGGATTTATGTATACCATGTATATCTGTTACAAAGTTCTGGCCCATATTGATGGATTTATGTGTACCCCTTCAGAAACCCACTAATCTGATTTGATTTCCTATTTCCTTTGGTGTTTTCATCTCCCTTCCTGAGATGTCAGGGAAGGCGGGATCACCTTTTAGGTGGGGTTCTCACCTCCTTGAGAAATCAGGGAGGTCATGACCATCCTATGTTCCAAAACAAAAGAAAGGGGGAGATGTTGGAATCCTTACAAACTGCTAACTAATTAGAGTTGATCTAATCTTACAAGAAGATGTTTTGAGCAGAACCTGAAACAAGGTACTAAGTAGAACTAATTAGTACAATGCTTGTGTTTGCACCTTTACTCATTGGAGTTCACAAGTATGCCAGCTTCACAAAGTAAACTTTGTAACTTTGGGAATTCACACCTCCCTTAAAGCTCTTAGGGCCAGAGAGCACTATGGGAGAAAACCCATAATCCCTCTCTCTCGTATCCCACAATTCCTCCCTCTTGTATAAAAGAAACAGACAGAGGCTCTCGATGAGATTTCAGCAGAATTACACCAGAAGCCCTCTCTCCGAGGCAAGAAGGAATATTTTCCACTTGGCCGGCTGGTGGTGGAAGAAGAGTTTTCAGAGGAAGAAGCGACAAGTCGAGAGTTCAGTGGACAACCAGATCTCACACCACTGTGGTAGGTGGCTGGGCACCTGCGCGCCCCCCACTGAGACCAAGCTGGTCTGAAAGACTCACCAGAAACCTAGCCGAGCCCCAAGTGAAGGAGACAAGAGATTCATTCCATCTCTGTGTTGGTTGGAGGCTGAAGAAAGCAGAGGCAGAGGCTGAAGGACAGAACCTTTGGATTTGGCGACATTCGGAGGCAGCTCTTGGAACCAAGCAGAGAGATAGACCTCTAAGCTAACCGGGCTATATTGGAGATAATAAAAGATCTGAACTTTTATCACCTGGCTGTGCTTTGAGAAGAAAAAGCTCACCACACCCTGGGGCAGCTAGGTGGCGCAGTGGATAGAGCACCAGCCCTGAAGTCAGGAGGACCTGAGTTCAAATCTAACATCGGACACTTAACACTTCCTAGCTGTGTGACCCTGGGCAACTTACTTAATCCCAATCGCCTCAGCAAAATAAATAAATAAAAATAAATAAAATGGAAAAAAAATATGGTCCCTGCTGTCAAGGAGCTCACATACTAATAGGGGAGACAGCATGCAAAAAAAAAAAAAAAAATCATACATAATAATACTTCCCATTTATATAATATTTTCTGTGTGTCTAGCATCTGCTAAGCCCTTTACAATTATGATTCATTTGATCCTCACAACAGCCCTGGGAAGTAGGTGCTATTATAATTTCCACTTTAAAGATGAGGAAACTGAGGCAGAAGGAGTGACTTGTGGGGAGGGGGGGTGTCACACAGCTCGAAAGTATCCGAGGTTGGATTTGAACTCCTAACTCCAGGCCCAGCACTGTATCTACTGTGCCACCTCATTTCCCCTTAAGCAAGAGGTAGAGGCAATCTGGCAAGGGGCTAGAAGACTGGAAATAGCCTCCTGCAGAAGATGTAGTTTGAGTTGTCTTGAAGGAAGCTGGGGAAACTAGGAGAAATCCAAGAGGGAGGACATTTCAGGGACAGTGCTCCCCAGGAAAGCTGCACAAAGGGGAGAAGGAATTGACTTGGGGAAAGCCAGCTAATGGGGAAATGCTGAGGAAGTCACTGGCAGATGGATAGCGAGGCTTCCTGAGCAGCAGGGCCCCAAGTGAGATTGTAGCTAGTAGAGAACAACCGCCAAAGGCCTCGACTTCCGAAGCAGGAGGCTTGAGTACCACCTCCGACACCAATCTGATGGCAATCACATCTCTAAATCTTAGTGAGGCGGGGCTAGATAAGGACCATGACAGTTAATCAGGTTTTGAGATGGAGGGGGAGTGGAAGGATGGATGGAACAGAGCCAGAAGTGGCTTAGTGACCTAAAAGGAACAGGTGAGATGAAGGAACATAAGGAACAGGTGAGATCCAAGGACCCAAGTTGCTGTGGAAGGTTTCAGGGTGCCGGCTTCCGCCAGGTCCTTTATCTTTATGGGGTTGGGGGTCCATTCTTCCACAATCCAGCCAGAGACAGGACTGGGTCCCTGACTCCCAAACCAATTCTAGCCTCTCTTTATAGCGTGCCCCGGCCACCTCCTCCCCTCCGACTCTTCCGGGGGAAGGTTTCTGTGACACAGTTCTCTAACTCTGGGTCACTCTGCAGGGTCCTATGGTAGAGGTAAGCCCAGGCCCTCAGGTTATTTCCACCGGAAGCTGTAATAGGAGGAAGTGGGTGGGTGGTGAGGGGCCCTGAGCTTCTGATGAAGAGAGAATGAAAGTGAAGTTCAGATTTCAGTCAAAACAGTCAGCCAGCCCGAGAATGCTCCTGTTCCTGGTACTGCAGGGGGTGGCCGTGGGCTTGGGCACCCCCGCTCCCCAGAGGAGCCAGGACACTCTGGCTGGTGAGGAGGGATGGGACCTGGATGAGGTAGAAGAGAGATGGAAAGAGAAGGGAGGGGAATCAGAGCCAGGTACCCCAACTGGATGGGCCTGTGAGCTTCCAGGGGATGGAGGGGGGAGCAAGATGGGCAGAAAGGAGCCCCTTTCCTCAGACGTTCTCCCACTCCGGCGGTTGCTTGGGTTTCCCCTCTTTGATTTCAACCTCGATTTCTTCCTGATGTCCACAGCCCTCACAACCCTCCCCAAGGTAGAGTGCTGGGTCTTCAATGTGGAATTTATGAATTGTACCTGGGATAGTAGCTCTGGACCCCAGTCTACCAACTTGACCCTCTACTACTGGTATGAAGGGAGATGGGGATGAGAGAGGGAGGCGGGGGAGAAGGGGATGATCCGGGAGCCCGGGGCCTCGTGGGAAACACTGGCGAGCAGCCTCCCAGTTGGCCCAGAGGAGTCCAGTTCGGCCGAGGGGGTTCTGAAGTCCTGAGCCTCTCTCTTGGTTTCCCTCAGGTACAGGGATCCACCCAAGGAGTGTAGCCACTACTTGTTTACCGGGGCCCTCACTTCAGGCTGTTGGTTTGGCAGCAAGGATATTCATATCTATGAAAACTTCAACGTGGAACTCCGGGCTCCTGGTAGACATTTCAAGCAGGAAATGAAACTTCAGGATTTGGGTATGAGGGCAGGGGAGAGGGGGTTTGGACGGAGGCTTGGGGGAGAGTATTTCTTTTTTCCTATAATGCTCTAGGAACTGGCGTGAGAAAGAGAGAGTGGTTCACAAGGGATCAGGGCCAGATATAAGGAGGGACAAGGTCACTAGGGGAATGGGAGGGTAACTTGATCCCATCCACATGCCCTTCCTCCAGTGATCCCTTGGGCTCCTGACAACTTGACAGTGTACAGTGAGAATGACTCACAGCTGGAGCTCCACTGGACCAGCAGTTACAAGGCTACGTGCCTGCAGCACCTGGTACAATATAGGAGTAACATTGACTCCGATTGGATGGTGAGTACAGGGGTTGGTGGGAGGGGGGCTGTGAGGATGGTCATTGAGCCCATTATAGGGGGCTCTGCCCCCGGCGACGCTTGCCTCTCCCCTGCTTCCAGCTCTTCTTCTGTCTGCTCTCAGGCCCCACACCGTGTCTCATAATATGGGAGGTTGAGTCTTGGATGACCA
This sequence comes from Antechinus flavipes, assembly GCF_016432865.1. NCBI lineage: Eukaryota > Metazoa > Chordata > Mammalia > Dasyuromorphia > Dasyuridae > Antechinus > Antechinus flavipes. Next base: position 82,896,340 of record NC_067404.1, read on the forward strand.
TTAGAGGAACCACAGCTAGGGATTAGCCTGGGACAAAGTCATCCGGATGGTGTCACCAGACCCCGGACGGAGAGGGGGGCAAGGAAAGGAAAGTAGGGACCCCGGCACCCAGAGGCTCGAGGTTTCCTAAGGGAGAGAGGGAGGTGGCACGGCGCATGGGAAGGAGCACCAATTCTGGAGGCAGAGGACCTGCCTTCCGATCCTCATCCTCCAGATTTGCGCAAGCCCCTTCCCTTCTCTGCCTTTCGGTTTCTCCGTCAGGAAGACCACAGGGCTGGCCCAGACACCCCACTCAGCTCCTTGACTGTGGCTCTCAATTTCCTGTTCTGGGAGCCTATCACAATAGACTGAGTACAGAGAGAGGGAGCTGAGGAAGGGGCCGCTCACTAGGGGGCATCCTCCCCTTGGCGCTCCTCTCCTTTCTGGCCTCATTTCTCTGGCCTCTTCCTCCAACACCCCCCCAGGAACAATACGTACACCAGAGGCAGCAGTTCGGCTTGCCCAGTGTAGACGAGCACAAACTTTACAAGTTCCGGGTCCGAAGCCGCTTCAGTCCTTACTGTGGCAATGCCCAGCAGTGGAGTCAGTGGAGCCCCACGGTCCTCTGGGGGGGCAGAAGTCCGAGGGGTAAAGCTCTCCCACTCCAAGCTCTCCCTCCCTCTACTCCCTAACCCCTGTCCTCTTCCCTTTGCCACATCATCTGACCTTGTCCTGGGCTGTTCTGACAAATCCCCATGTTGGTGTGGGAGGACGGTACAGAGGGGAGCTGGGGGGGGGGCTCAGGACCCTTGATGAGAGGTGTCCCATGAGCTCCTTTCTTTGGGTGCCTTAGAGCAGCCCTCCCTGCCCATGCTGGAGACCGTGTTGGTGCCCCTCGGCCTTCTGATTGGCTTCATCCTTCTCATCACCATGCTCACGCGGCTGGAGCGGTGAGACTTGGGGAGTGGGGGGAGGAGGGCACAGCCGGAAAGAGGTCCCTGGTAGCTGGGCCGGCTCCTGGAAGGTGGGGGCTTGATGGCACAGGTCCTGCCTGGACTTGTTGCCCAAGGGGCCCTTGCAGGACCTTGACGCTCCCGCCCCTCATCTGTCCCCTCTCAGGGTGTGGGTGATCCTGATGCCCCGAATCCCCAACCTCAAGAGCCTAGATGATTTGTTTACCACGCACCAGGGGAACTTCTCGGTGAGAACATGCACACAGGCTGCTCCTGTGCACATAGAAAACAACTGTGTCTGTGTGTATGTGTATGTGTGTGTTGTATACGTGTGTGCGTGTGTGTGCTGAGGGTGACCGCACTAGCTGGCAAATGTGGCCCAGCTACTAGGGGTGGGGGCCCAGAGGAGCCCAGTGAATCTGGGAGGGGGGACTGGAATAACCTGGAGGCTCCCCGCCCTCCCCTCTTCTCAGCTGTGAGAACCTTCTCTGTGCTCCCCTCACCCCCCACCCCATTCCATAAGCTGACCTCCAACCTCAGCGCCTCTCTGCTCTTAGACTTGGAGCGGTGTGTCCAAGGGGCTGGCCGAAAGTCTGCAGCCAGACTACACTGAGAAGCTCTGTCACGTGAGTGAGCTCCCCCCGAAGGCAGGAGCCCAAGCCGAAGGGCCCGGGGACTCCCCATGCAGCCAGCACAGCCCTTATTGGGCCCCTCCGCCAAGCTACAGCCCGGACCCTGAACCCTGAGGCGGGATTCGCAGACCCCGGCGGTCACCGGCCAGGCTCTGGCCTGGGGAGGATGTTCTTTCCCTCCTCCTGCCGCGTCTCCTCTTTGGGAGCTCCCCTCTCTGTCCTGGCTGTCCTGAACCCTGCCCCCCCCCCAGCTCTTCCTCTAGGGGTTCTACCTCTCTCCTCCCTGCTATTGCCGGATCAATAAAAAAATAATAATAAAGTTTCAGTTCATGAGAAACAGGAATGTTTGTGGTGTACGTGTGGGTGGAGGGGGACATGGGGGGGGGGAGATGCCGACCGGGCCCAGACCAGAGGACAAATTGTGCTCCCAGACAGTGAAGATTAATGGGATGGGGGGTGGGGGGAGCAGGTCCAAAGGGACGCTTCTGTCGGAGCCTTTTCTGGCCACTCTGGGAGCCAGCCTCCAGCGAGCCCGGCCCCTGGCGAGCTCTGATCTCAGCCCCCACCCGAGTTGCTCCCCTGTCAATAGGAGCACAGGAGCACACATGCCCTCTCTCATCATCTCTGCCTGACCTCATAATCACTGGGAACCCTGGGCCCCACCCATGATCCTGCTGCTTAACCACCAGGGCCTCCACTAGCCAGCCCACCTCTGCCCCTGGCCAGTTTTTGGTGTCTATCTGCATCCCGACATTCTGCTCCCTGCCCCTGCCCGTGTTCCGCAGACGTGAGGTTCTGTATGGCTCTTTGACCCCTTGTGGCAGGTGGAAAGTCAGGCTAAAGAGCATGTTCATTTGCATCAAACATGGAGGTAAGGGGTGGGAGCCAGGGGGCGAGCTCCAGGGGCCTGTGAGGAGAGGCCCTGACAGTCCCTTAGCTGGGGCTCGGGGGCCCTGACAGTCCCTTAGCTGGGGCTCGGGGGCCCTGACAGTCCCTTAACTAGAGCTCAGAGGACCCCACAACTTACCCGGGGACTTCCCAGCCATCTGAGCTTCCCCACGACCTTGTATGCTTTCTGTAAGTTAGGGGAGGGCAGCCCGGTCTCACTCCCGTACTCGAGAGGCCTAGTGTCCTGCTGTCCCATGGCTGGCAAAGGGACTTGAGTGTGGGCAGGGCCGAAGTCTCTGAGCTCAGCTCCATCTTCCTCTCACCTCCTGGGCTCGGTCGCCTCCCACCCCCCACCCCCCCATCGCCCCAGGGCTCACATGTCTTTGCCGCTCCTGTGTGTGTTCCAGATAACCAGCAATTTCTGGTCAACACCAACTGCTCAATCTTGCTATTGCTGCATTATATCCGAAATAAAGTGGGTCTGCAGGATACAGGTAAGGGGTCAGCAGCTGGGGCCGGGCACCGGACAGAACCCCTTCAGACCCATCCCCGACACAACCCCGGGCCCCGCAGGGAGCCCCTGTTTGCCCCGGGATGCCCGCTCCTTTGTTCACTCTCTGAAGTCTCCCTGGGATCTTCTCACAGAACTCATTGACCTTTGCGATGAGGCTGGGACTCTGAAACTATTGTTTCTGGTAAAGTTTCCTGGGGAATCAGCCACCAAGTTCCTCCAAGCCAGGAGCGCCTACTACGTTTGCAAAGTGGAACGTGGGTTACCAGGTAGGACCTTAGTGGTAGCCCCTAGACAGATTAAAGTTCCCCTCCCCCCCACTAGGGCCTTCTCTACCATCTGCCCTGGGACCATCCCCCAGAGGCCTAATCCAAAAGGTGGTCCCAGAACCAAAGGAGCTCTGGGTGGAGTTTCCGGTGGGATCTCTGCTGCTCTTGAGCCAGGCCCTCACTGTTCCGGCCCTGTTTCTTCATCGGGATTTAGACTAGATGACCTCAGGACTCCTCCCTGGCTCTCAGCTCAGGGTGGTTTGATGTTTCGGAGGACCTCAAGAGAGGCTAGGGTCCTCCCTACTCCCATTCCAGCCCCCATCTTGAGGAGAAGCCATAAATGTAGGGGAGCTTCTGGACCAAGAGGGAAAAGGGGGAGGGGATTCCAACGGAATCCGAAAGTTTGAGAGCTTGACTGGGCTAGGGCTTCCTTGGGGGGTAGCTCAGACCTCTCTTTGCAGGGACCCGAAATGAAAACGCCTACAGAGCCTTTGTGCCCTTGCTGAAGGAGCCAGAGCAAGAGTTATTGGGTATGAAGCATGATGGGGCGAGGAGGGCAGCACGGGATGATAATCTGAACAGGGGGAAAGAAGGGGGTGTGCTGAGGATGAGGCGAGGGGTTGCATGGGGGGTCCAAGAAGAGGACTAGGGCCAGGCCCCCTGTAGACACAGATGCTCTAAAATACTTGAATAGCCCCCGGACTCCTCCTAAGGGCACCCAGGTCCCAGGGACACAGCTGCAGCTCAGGAAGGGACCCCTGGGCAGGGGGAGTTAGGCCATGCTAAGTGCCTTGAAGGTGGAAGGGGAAGACTGGCCAGAGGAGTTAAGACCGAACCGGCTATTTCTGTGGGTGTTGTGAGCTAGGGCCCATGTGGGCCAGCTTCCCAACCTTTAGCGTTGCCATTTTTTCTCCCTCTCTGTCCCCTTTACATCCCCGTTCTCATGGTTATGGGCAAGGCTACGTCTGACAGTCACTGGGCCGCAGAGTGGGCCTCTGCCCCTGTTCCTTGTGGGTAATTAGAGAAAGCCAGGGTTTAGATATGTTCCCAACAGTTTTTGCTGGCGCTGGACAGTGAGGCTATTGTCCATTCCAGGCCAAGGTGGAGAAGGTCCAATGACAGAGGGCACTGACTAGGCTGGGAAGGGCATCACTGAGTCCTAGTAACCAGAAGGAGGATAGGACATATCATTGAGCGGGGCACTCAAGTTTCATTTCCTGGGCCCAGATGCCCTTAAATCACAGTGTGACTATCTGGAAAAGAGTCGAATAAAGATGCTCCGTGGTCAGGACGCTAAGAAAATCACTCCTATAGACTCTTACATGAACATTCAGGTGAGACTCACTGGCCCCGCTCACTCACAACCCTTCCCCTGAGCCCTGCCCCCGGGGCCTGCTGGCCACGGCCCTTCCGGGCTGCACCTCCTTTCTAAGCTGGGCCCTTCCCTGCACTGCCACAGCCATTTTCTCCAGCTGAGAGCATCCCCCTTCATGGGCAGGCTTAATAACCACTTCCCCCTCCCCATCTAGACTAAAAATATAGGACGGATGGGAGCGCCAGGAACAGTAGAAGAAGAGACAGCCACTCGAAGGGGAGGTTCTTCACTTACCAAGACTAAACCTGAAGCTGCTGGAAAGAAAGATAAACATCGCTAAGTTAATCAATAAAGGGTGGAGTGGAGGGTAGCGTAGGGATGCCTCAGCGGGCCTTCCTTGCTAGCTTGGTACTGGCTGGGCCTGTTACAAGTTTGTGTTCCTGTGGAACTCATGGGGCTCATGGCGGGGCTGTGAGCTCCATAATGCGTCTGATGTGGGAGGTGGGGGCCATGGGAATAGACATCGAATGTACCATACAAAGCAGCCCCAAGTCCCACCCTCCTATGCCCCGGATGAGATCACATTTATAGCAGGCCCGGGTTCAGTTCCGGCAGGCACCCTTTAAAAAGGGCCAGTGGCAATCAATATCTAGAAAGGGAGACCAAGGCAGTCGAGGGACCTGCCATAGCATCCAGGGACCGTGGCCGTGTGACCTTGACGCTGTTGATGTGAGCGTGGATGGAGAATTCACCATTCAGAGGGAGCCGGGGCCTACTGGTAGGGAGCTGCTGTGGGTTCTGAATGAGAAAGCTTTCTAACGTGAACTCGGTCACCCAACTATGGGACAAGGTGCCTTGGGAGGCCTTCCTGCCAGAATTAATGGGTCTTTAAGGTTCTTTCCAACACCTGCTGGGGTCGCGGCCCCCTTGACGGGATGAGGACAGAGTTGGCCCTAGAAGGTAGGGGAGAAGAGGGCCAGCCTCCACGGGTGTCCAAAGATAGAGCGTGAGGGTGAGGCAGCAGAGGCTTGCTCGAGGCCCTGGCGTGTGCCCTGGTCACACTTAGCTCCCCCGGCACAACTCTCCTTTCCTCTCCTGGCCACATTCTGCAGCCATTCCGTCCCAGCTCTCCCAGGTGGGCAAGGAGGCAGCAGAAAGCTGGGCCACTTCTAGATATTTAGCTATTTATTTATTTCTTTATGTTTCCATTTATTTATTTATTTATGTCTCCATTTATTTAATTTAATCATTTGACACACTTTCTCACTTGGATCTAGTACATACATACATTGACACAATCTGGGCAGGACCCAGGACACGATGGGAACCCACAGCAGGGAAGGGCGGGGGACTGTGCTGAGGGAGCTGGGGGAGGAGCTGGCCAGGGCTCTGAGGAGTGAGGTCTCTGGACACCCACCCGAGTCATCCCCCAACTGTCGGTGGTGTTTGGTGTCGGTGGTGGCGTTGGTGGTGGCGGCGGCGGCGGTGGCGGGAGCAGGAGCAGGAGCAGCAGCAACAATGGCGGCGGCGGCAGCAGCAGCAGCAGCAACGGCGGTGGCAGTGCTGAATCCAGTGCCCAGGCCGGAGCTCCCAGGGCTGGAGGCTGCCCCTGGAAGCGGGGCACTTCGGCTCCTTCCTTCTCCAAACACGTGGGGGATCCTTCCCTAAGCCACCACAGGCCTCCCCCCCCCCCCCACAGCCCCCTGGGCCTTCCTGGGATTGGCTTCTCCCCGGGGAGACCAGGCCGGTCCATCTTCCTGCAGTTCCTCTCCCCCTTTTTTCCCTGGGGCTTGCCAGGGACTGCCTCTCCTTCCCTAGCATCCGGATGTGTCTGTCTGTCTGTCTGTCTGCCGTCTGTAGTGTTTGCCTTGTGTCACGATTATAAAGCCTTCACAAAGAAAAGCGATCCCCCCCAATCCCTAGCACCTTGCCTCTCTGTTAAAATCTCTATACTTGTGTTTATATATCGTAAAAAGTTTATAAAAAGCTTTTAGGTTATCTGCAGCTTTCCAAAGAGTTGCCTTGGCCTGGCTGGCTACTCCACGGCTCAGGCTTGGGCCCTCCTCTGTCCCTGCCCCCACCCACCCCCTGTTCGGGGGGTCACTGCATAAAAAAAAAAAAAAAAAACAGGTCCTGGCTGACCGTGGCCGGTCCGGCTCGGCTGAGCGAGTGAGCGGAGCGAGCGAACGAGGGAGGGGCGAGCGAGCTCAGCCCAGCGTAGTGGGGCTCAGCCCGGCTGAATTTAGCTTAGCTCGGTCCGGCCTAGCCCGCCGGTCCAGCCCGGCCCGGCCCAGCCTGCCTGGATAAAGCTCTCTACAAAAGGTCCTGCTCCCAAAGGCAGGGGTAAGGCCACTAGCGGCTTCACATTCCCAGGAGCACTGCCTGCCCCGGCAGCAGCCCCAAAGCCTTTGGGGGAGTGTGTGTGTATATGCGTGGTGAGTGTGTGTGTGTGTGTCGGCGCCCGGGGACGCTCTTATGGGGGGGGCAGGGGGAAGGGAACAGAGGCAGAGGGTGGCTCCTGGGAGGGGGGAGGGGGGCCTTAGCCCCTGTTGGCACAGTGAGAATAACCCCCTCCCTCCCACCCCTCAGATACCCCTTGAAAGCAGTTGGACATGTAGAAGTCCCCCACGCCTGGACCTGAGGGGCTCTGGTCCCGGGGGAGGGACCAAGGGTAGGAAGGAAGAGGGGACATTCTCAGCTCCTTCTTGGGGGTAGGGGCAGGGGAAGGAGCTCCCAGCTCCGGTCGGGGACCTGTTGAAAGAGAGACAAAGACAGAAATGGAAGGGTGAGAGAGAAGGCCACCTGGGGCCCTGTGGACCATGTGGACGAGTACCACTGCCCTCTGGGAGGAGAGAAAGACAGGAAGCCGCCGTTCCCCGCCCCTCCCCCTTCCCCGCCCCTCCCCCTTCCCCTCCCCTCCTGCCCCACCGCCTTCCTCTCCCCACCCCTTCCTTTCCCTACCTCCTCCTCCTTCCCCCCGTCCAAGCTAGTCCCTGCACCAGCTGGCCGTTGGGTTCTCCTACCTGGTCAGACTTAGCTGGGGACCCACGAATGGGTAGAGGGCTGGGAGCTGTTAGGATAACTGGGGGCTCCCGAACCAGGCTCAAAGTTGAAATCCAACCCTTCCCCCCCATCCACTAGGTCGCTGATGATGTGATCCATGTCACACTCCAGGTTCTCTATGTACACGTCGAGGTCCAGGTCCTGGGGCATTTGGTCTTGGTCTGTAGCTTCGTCAGAGAGGGGGGGCCCCGTGGGCTCGGGGGCCTTCGGGACGGGAGTGCTTTCCATGCCCACAGGCGGTGCCATCAAGGCAAGGGCAGGAGGCAGAGGGCCGGGGCCTTGGCTCTCCAAGGGCTTGGGGCCCAGGCTGACTCCTGGGGGCAGTGGGCTGGAAGCAGGCAGCCCCCCGGGCAGAAGAAGGGCTGAGGGTTGGGGCAGGATGGGATCCACTTGGGTCATAAGGATATCGGTGGAGGAGGGGGAGTCAGAGGTGAGCAGGGCCTCCAGAGTCTGGGAGCCGGAGAAGCGCCCTTCCCCAGGTGGCAGAGCCCCCTCGGATGGGCCAAACAGGGGCCCGGTAAAGGCGGCTGGGGGCCCGGAGCCCCCAGCGGACTGCAGGGAGAAGCCCGAGGCGGCACCCTGGGGCAAGAGGGGCCTCGGGGTGGTGAGGTTGAGCCCATCCAGAAGCTCCAGCTCCTCGTTGACTGTGGGGGGCACGTTGCCCGGGTAAGCGAGTGAGGCCAGCACCTCCTCCTCGGCCACCCCTCCTTCGGGCTCGGGTCCCAGTCCTGTCCCCATGGGGGACAGTCGGGCACTGGCCATGCTGGCGTTGGAGCTGCTGCGTGGGCGGAAGGCCGTCCACACCTCGGAATCATCCGGGCTTCTAGGGCTGGGGCTGCCGGGCCATTTGGGGTAGTAGGCCCCAGGGCTGCCGGGGCCCGGGCCCTCGGCCCCCTCGGGCAACGTGGCCGTCTTCTTCTTGGAGGCCTTGACCCGGCCTCGGGTCAGCTTGCTGTTGTTGTCCATGGAGGCCGCCCTCCTGCGTGGGGCCTTCCCACTCCTGCCGCCCTCGGGGTTCAGCATCCACCAAGAGCTCTTGCCCGTGGCCTCGTTGTGGACCTTGATGAACTTGCTGTGCAGGGAGAGATTGTGCCGGATCGAATTCTGTAGGGACACAAAAAGGGGCGGTGGGGGGTGGGGCGGTGGTCAGGAACCAGGCTCCCGAGGCGACTGGCCCGCTCCCAGCTCTGCTGACTGCGATATGATGGGATCCCTGGGGAGGCTGGGAGCTAACCCTAAGATCCTCCCTTCCCGGGCCACCCGGCCAGCTGGCCTGGCCCAGCCCAACCCGGCACAGAATGTTCTCATACCTGGCCCCTAGAAGCTCCAAGTGCTCTCTGCCCCTAATTCCCCTTCCCACGCTCGGGGGCCGAGCGGAACGGGGAAGGCTGATGCAGCACATTAGAGGAGGACACGGAGTTTCTGGACCAGCAGACCGTTCCGCTGGCCCACTCCTCCAGCGCACGTTTCAGGGGACTTTCGGGGGCGAGGACATACCGAGGGGCCAGCGGTGTGCCGAAGCGGAAACTTCGGCAGGCCGCGACCGCTCCCCGGGCGGCTGGCTGATGCCCCTGGGCCTCCGTCACAGCCTCAGTTTCCTCCTCTGTCGAATCGGGAGAATCTTGCCCATGACGTAAGCCCTTAAGGGGCTCGTGCCGGCCCCCAGCATTCTCCTCTCAGACATTCTTCCCCAGATGCTGTGGCAGATGGCGGCAAAGCAGGGTTTGGTGCTCTTGGAAGGAGAATTAACATTCCAAACCAAACAGCTGCTATTTACTAGCTAAGGAGCTTTAAGCGAGTCCCTTCTTTTGGGACCCTGGGGGAGCCGGAGAACGGGTGGGCGGGCCGCCCCCTAAGATCCCATCCACCTCGACATCTTCTCCGGTGACCCGAAGGGTGCCGGGAAGGCAGTGGTGGGCGCGCACCTGAAGCACTGCCGGTCGAGGCGGGATTGGGAAGGGAGGCCTAAGGGTGAATCGGGGTCCAGCTCTGCACATGACCCAGCCGGGTGACCTCCTCTCCCTCAGGCGGAGGCCCAGTCCCCATTCAGAGAAGAGGGGGAATCGTACTTGGGCCCCGGGTTGTCGTTAAGGCCGACGCGCCCATGTCAGCTGCTCTGCCAAGCTGGCACTCAAGTGAGACTGCCTGTCATCACTTTCATTAAAGAAATGAAGGCAGGGAGGGATGAACTTTGAAAAGAAGGGGCAGCTCGGAGGAACAGATACAGGATGGGCCATGCGGCCCATCCCAGCCATGTGACCCTGAGTAGATCACTTCATCTGTCATCGTCCCAGGCAACTCTGAGCCAGATTTACAGATGGCTGGCTGACGAGTTAGTGGAGGGAATGTCTATACCAGGAGAGGAGGAGAAGGAGGAAAGGGGGGAGGAATAGGAGAAGCAAGAGAAGGAGAGAGAGGGGAGGAGGAAGAAAAAGGAGAAATGAGAGGACAGAGGAGGAGGAGGAAGAAAAAGGAGGAGAAACGAGAGAAGGAGAGAGAGGAGGAGGAGGAAGAAAAAGGAGGAGAAATGAGAGAGGGAGGAGGAGGAAAAAAAGGAGGAGAAACAAGAGGAGAGAGGAGGAGGAGGAAGAAAAAGGAGGAGAAATGAGAGAAGGACAGAGGAGGAGAAAGAAAAAGGAGGAGAAATGAGAGAGGGAGGAGGAAGAAAAAGGAGGAGAAATGAGAGAGAGAGAGGAGGAGGAGGAAGAAAAAGGAGGAAGAAAAAGGAGGAGAAACAAGAGGGGAGGAGGAGGAAGAAAAAGGAGGAGAAACGAGAGAAAGAGAGAGAGGAGGAGGAAGAAAAAGGAGGAGAAATGAGAGGAGAGAGGAGGAGGAGGAAGAAAAAGGAGGAGAAATGAGAGGACAGAGGAAGAGGAAAAAAAGGAGGAAGAAAAAGGAAGAGAAATGAAAGAGGGGAGGAGGAGGAAGAAAAAGGAGGAGAAATGAGAGGAGAGGAGGAGGAGGAAGAAAAAGGAGAAACAAGAGGAGAGAGAAGAGGAAGAGGACCCTGGAGAGGGAGGAGGAGGAGGAAGAGAAGCAGCAGCCACTTCCAGAGGGGATGGACACAATCCTACAATCCTACAGCTTTCCAAAAGTCCCATGAAGTACAACATTAATCCCAAGGCTGAGCCAGTTCAATCTTGAGCCTGCTCTCCAAATCAGGATTCAGAACTACCTCAAGCCAGGATCTCATAATCGCTAAGATTTCTAACTCATTCACAGACACCTACTATGTGCCAGGCACTGGGCAAAGCATTTTATAAATTTGCGCTCTCAGATCATCCTCCCAATAACCTTGTACTCCCATTTTACAGAGGAGGAAACGGAGGCAAACAGGGTAAGGTGACCTGCCCAGGGTCACACAGCTACCAAATGGCTGAGGTTCCACTTGAACTCAGGCCTTCCTGCCTCTGGGATCAGGTGGCATCTCTCAGGGCTCTAGTCTACAAGAGCATATTGGGATGGCTAAGCCCCCTGCCAAAGACCTGCTTCTCTTGCCTCCCGTTTCCTCCTGTTTGCCCCTTCCACGTGGCCCTCGGGCCGCCTGGGCCAGTTTCTGTGGCCATCCCAGCCTTTTCCCAGTCTCGCCGTTCTCCTGTGTGTAAAGCTCTGCCTTCTCTCCATGTTTCATCCCAAGGCTCACCTCCTCCTTGAATACCCTCCCTGTGTGTGTGTACTCTGGGGAAGTGACTGCTGGGAGCCCCAAGCCAGCCTTCCAGGCCAGCCGGCCCACACAATTGGGCACTTCATGGCTGCTTGCTGGAGCTTTCCCCTCCAAGGTCGGCCTCCACCTCTCCTGTGTGGATCTGGCATGAATGTGCTCGGTTATTTTCATCGCGTCCGGCTCATCCGCTCCAATTGAAGGCAGAGTCTGCTCTGGCCTTTGGGGGGCCTTTGGGGAGCCCAGCTCGCAGCTCAGGGCCTGGCACACAGTATGCCCCTAATACAGGCTCGTCCACCAATAACCAATCATTCGGTGACTTCCAGGCTTTTGTCCCCAACTAGATAGGAAGCTCCCTGAGGCTGAGCCCTTCCCCTAGTTCTTCCTCCTGGGACTGAGCCCTTCCCCAACTTCTTCCTCCTGGGGCTGGGCCCTTCCCCTAGTTCTTCCTCCCTTTGGTGGGTCTGTCCAGCTGCACATCAAAGGCCAAATGCGAGCCATTTCTCTCATCTCGGCTGATTGGCTAATTTTCTTTTCCTGGGTGATGGGGAGGGGAGAGGAAGAGATCCCTGGGGTTCCATCAGTTTCTAGGTGCCCCATCCCAGCTCTGCCAAGACTGATGTCAAGACTGGGAGTCAAGGAGGGAGAGCCTTTCCACAACCCCTCCCCAAGTCAGTTTCATCCAGGTCTTCTAATCCAATTCTCTCACTTGGCAGTTGGGGAAAGTGAGACAAGTGGGGGGGGAGGGGAGGAGAAGGAACTTGCTTAGTTCCCACTTCACAGACTGAAGAGGCAGCACCAACTGGAACTGAGAGAAGCCTCGAGAGCCCTTCCTGGGAAGGGCATGACCTTGACCTTGACCTGTACCCACAATATTCCACCAGACTTGAACCCCCAACTTGGTCAAGAATCCTAAAGCTCTCGGTGGCTCACTTTCCTCCTCTGTAAAAATCACAGGAGGACTTGCAGAAACTCAGGGGTCCCACGGAGCAGCCTTTTCCTCATCCAACCCTTTCCAAGTAGCCAAAATTAGAGGCTCGATTTTAAAGATAAGGAAACTGAGGCTCAAAGAGGGGGCCCTTTCCCAGGCTTCTAGAGGGAGAAAGCGTCAGAGCTGGACCTTGCGGGCACTCGGGATTAAAACTAGGCAAGTTCCCTCCAGCTCCAAGGATCTGAAATTCTGTTGCCCCAGGACATGGAGACTCTGGGTGTGGGGGAGGGGCCCAGAAGGGCTTCACGCCGGAGCCCTGTTCCCCTAGCCTTCAGCCTGCCTCATGACTGCTTGCTTCACTGATGAGATGGCTTTTTTTTTTTTTTTTTACTTTTTTTCCCATGTTCCTTTTGGGGATACTAGGGTGAGGGCACCAGTGCTGCCATGGCCACCCTGATACTGACTGACGTCATCTGAGAAACCCCCCCCTCCCTCCCCGCACCTCCTCAGCCAGGCTAGGCTCTTAGCAACACGCACCACAAAGCTGAAGATTCTGGGTGAGGGCAGAATGAACCCTGGGCTGGTCACCGGACCCCACGCTCCCTCCAGCCTCTCGGCCCATCCTTTCCTCCCCTCTGGCTCTCCCAAGAGCCAGCTGCCTGAGGAGGCCACGGCCTGACCCTCCCTGTGGCCCCAGAAACACACGTCTCCTCCAAAGTGGGCGCGGGCAGCCTGATCCCCCGGGATCCCATGGGACCCTCCCGGGCTCCAGACTGGGGGAACCTAGTGGTGGGACTGGCCATCCCGGAGTCGGGAAAAGCTGAGCTCCAGCCCCAGGCGACACTTAGCCGGCTGAGTGGGGGCCGATGGCTCGCCCTCCTGGACCTGAGCTTTCTCATGTGTCGGAGAGCCACCACCCCTGGGGTGTCTATGTCACAGAGCTGCTGTGATGTTCACAGGAGCTCATGTTGGTAAGGAGCTCAGGAAATGTCACTTATCCTTATGATCAAATTGGGTGGCAGCCAAAGAAGCCAGTTTCAGCTCCCCCTCCCCATCTGTGCCCCCCCCCGGGGGGGGCTCAGTCTTCCTATGGCAGGTGGGATGGTAGGGCCATCTTGGGCTGGGAGCCCCTCACCCCTCAGCTGGAGAAAGAGGAGAAACCCCTTCAAGCCTGAGCAGTCAGCAACCAGTGGCCCTTCCCAGACTCCACGGCAGGTCATGTGAGAAGAGCAGTGATCTGTTTGGGGGTGCAGACTAGGCTACCTGAGAGGGGGGCTGGTCGGATAAGCCCAGCCTTTCAGTCTACCAGCACTTGCAGCACTGATCAGCCTCGCACTGAGTAGGCCTTCAACCTTAGGGACCGGACCTGAGTCTCTATCTCCTATGCCCAGGAGCTGGTGATTAGCCTGCCCTTTGTGCCAGCTGCAGGTGCAGGCTGCCACAGCTGGTTGGGAAGGGGGGGTATCCAGGCAAACGCCTGTCATGGTGGCAGTGACAGCAGCGGCAGCGGAGGGAACCTTGGAGAAATCCACACCACACCACTACCCCCACTTCCCCTCCACCCCCCTCTTTCAGGGCTGTAGCCCAATTAAGCCTCGGGAGCCTCAGTTTCCAGGCCTTCTCTAGGGAGGCGCCCCCCTCATTCCTTATGAGGAGAAACCCTGCTGCTCAACCCCTTCCCCCCCCATCATTCTGTACTGATGCTAAGATACCGTGCCTCAAGGTAACAACCTAGAATTTGAGACCTAGAAGGGCCCTTCCCCATCATCGCATGGATGAATGGGCGGCGAGCCCCTCCGCTGGCGTGCCCGGGACAGTTCAGGCAAAGGCCCGACCGGGCGGCAGCCCCGGGCACAACAGGTGGTGCCCGCAGTGCCGCCTCCCCAGGGGCTCTCCTCGGCCCCGGAGGGGCTGCGATCTTTGCCTGCCTGGCTTCTCCCCCTCGGGCCCTTCCTCTGCTGAGCCCCCGAACGGATTTCCCTCTCTGCCACCTCCCCCCTCGGCCCCCCCTCTCGGGCCCCCTCCTCACCAGGGCCAAAAGAGCTCTGCAGCAGCACGTCCCCACCGAGGCAGCGGCAACGGCGGCAGCGGCGGCGGCGGCAGAAGGAGGGCAGGGCAGGGCAGGGGAGGGGAGGGGACGGCAGGGGAGGGGACGGCAGGGAAGGAGAGGGGAGGGCAGCGCAGGGCAGCCGTCGCCCCCGTCCGCCCGGCTTTGCCCGCCTGTCCGGGGCTGCGAGGCAGGGGAGGGGATGTAAGGACGCCCTCCCCGTCGGTGCGGTGCGGCACGGGGGCCAGGACTGGGCTGCGGCACACAGCTGGCAGGGGGTGGGGGGGTGAGGTGGGGGGGTAGGGGGGAGAGGAGAGAAGGCGAGGGGAGGAGAAGCTGGGGGGGGGGGGGGACGCACTACCTTCCATCCGGCGGAGCTGTTGCTGTCGCCCTTGTCCTTGAAGTAAGGCACGGAGCGGACCATCCACTCGTAGATCTGGGCCAGTGTCAGCCGCTTCTCGGGGGCGCTCTCAATGGCCTGGCTAATGAGCTCGGCGTACGACTGGTTCCCCCAGGCGTTCCGGCGGGAGCCACCCTTGCGGGGCCCCGTGGCGGCAGCGGCGACGACGGCGGCGGCGGTGGCAGCGGCGGCGGCGGTGGCAGTGGCGGCGACGGCCCCGACGGGGGCCCCTAGGCGGCCGGCGGCTCCGGGACCCCCGCCGGGCTCGGGCAGCGGCGGCCGCGGCGGCGGCGGCGGCGGCGGCAGTAGCAGCAGCGGCGGCAGCGGCGGCCCCGCTTCAGGCCGCCCCTCGCGCCCCAGAGTCGCGGGCTCGGGCCGGGGAAGGGGCCATGTGCACGAGCGGGGCCGGCTCTGGGGCTCAAAATCGGGGTCGACGTCCAGCGCGCGCGCCGTCCCCGGCCCGGGCTCCCCATCCCGCTGGCCGCCGGACTCCATGCGTGGTGGGGCTGGCCTCGCTCGGGGGGCTCAGCACTCCGGGGGGCCGGCCCGGGGGGCGGCAGCAGGGGTGAAGGGGGCCCGGGGCTCCCGGCCCATCCCTCCTCCTCCTCCTGCTCCTGCTCCTGCTCCTGCTCCTCCTCTTCCTCCCCTCGGCGGATCGGTGGCTCCGGCCGGCTGGCCGGCCACGAGGGGGGCGCCTGCTGCCTCTGCTGCCCCGGCTGCCCCTGCTGCCCCGGCTGCCTCTGCTGCTGTGGCGGCGGCGGCGGCGCCCCGGGGGCTCCTCCCCAGACGTGCCTGCAAGGCTGCTAGTCCCTGGAGTCTGCCCGGGCCCGGGCCACTCTCAGCCAGCCTCTCTTCCCACTGCTGCCGCCGCCGCCGCCGCCTCCTCCTCCCCGGGGCACCGAGTCACGCATGGCATGGCTCTTCTTACCCCCTCCCCCGGCCGGCCCCCACTCGCCCCTCCCCCCGCCCGCCCGCGCCGGCCCCCGCCCGGCCCGGCCCTCGGGCCTCGGCCCCTCCGCCCCGGACCCGCGCCCTGAGCACCCCGCGCCCCCCAGCCCGCCTTCCCCTTTTGTTTTGATCCCACAAGCAGCACCCCCAGCCTGACGTCTCTGTTTACCACTCGCCCGAGGGGCCCTTCGCGCATGCTCTCTCCGGGACTCCTCCCGGGTGCTAAGGGCGGTGTACTACAATTCCCAGCGTGCTCCAGGGCCACGGTCCGGCTGGGCCCGCCCCGCCCCGCTCCTCCGCGCCCCTCCCCTCCCTGCCAGTCCTAGCCTAACTGGGCCGGACGGGCAGCTGTGGAGGAGGCCGAAGCTCAGCAGGAAACCTCCTGTGTGCTTGGGCGGCCTCTCCTCCTCCCGACCCCCTTCAGCCTCGCTTCAGAGGTGCGAGAGTTGCCAAGGGTGGACTGGCGAGTTAGGATCCGCGAGTCCATTCCTTTCATTTGGCAGGCAGGGAAACTGAGGCTCCGAGGGCCGAAGCCAGTCTCCCAGAGTCAAGCAGAGGCTCGAGGACTCGTGGGCAGAAGCGGGCTTTGAGCCCAGCGCCCTTGCCTCCAACCCCTGGGCCCTATACCATAAGTGCCAGCTGCCCACGAATGGCCATGCTCTTGCGGCCACTTTGCTGGCACTGGCACGAAGGAGCTTAAAGAAGGCCCTTGGGCATCGTCCAGCCCACTCCTTCAGGGGACTCGAGGGTGAGGTGGGCCCAGAGTCATTCTGTGACTTGCTTGAAAGTGGCAGCTTAGCCACCTGCAAATGCAAAACTCCCTGCTCCAGGAAGCCACCATTGCTTCCGAGCCTTGCCACTCACTGTCTAGGAGCCCTCAGCCAAGTCACCGACTCCCCGGAGCTCGGCTTCTTCCCTCAGACCAGCTGACCTCCGAGGGCTCATCCACTGCCAAATACATCAAGTCTACATTTTGTTAGGACCCAAAAGACATCTCCCAAACCACACAAACCAAACTCGTTCCAAAATCCCATTGTCATTTGTCAATAGTGGACAGAAAGGGGGGCTGGTCTATCTGTCGGCTGGAACCCTTATCTCAGAGGCTTCAGACTGGGCTGCTGAGCTTGGAGAGCGTATATATTGGGTCCCCTGGGCATCCCTTCATCCAAGTCTTCCCATCTTTATTCATGTCCTTGTTACAGTATTTGTCTTCTTGATGGCTCAGACATATTCCAAGATAGTTCTGTCATTCCTCAGTCAATATTTCCTTTCCAGGGTTTTGTTATCCCAAATAACACCCCGGAAAACTTTGGGACGGCCGGGGGTGACAACCCAGTAGCTTTGGTTGCAGAGTTCCAAATGATTTTCCAGAAACAAATGATAGTGTCCAGCTCCTCCATGTTGTGAAACTTCAGGAAGTAGTTTACTTTCTGGGATGCCTTGACTTCTTCACTACTCACTTGGCTTTCAGACCTTCCCATGACCTTATCGTGGTCTCTATAAGGTCCCCAGCAGCCTCTCATTGGACAGATCCCATAGTCTTTGTTCCGGTCTTCATCCTTTTTTGACTTCCCTGTAGCACTTAGCAGTTTCAGTTGTTCCTTCTCCTAGATCTCCTCTCTGACTCTGACTAGGAGCCGCCCCCCCCCCCCCAACTCCTAGTTCACTTCCTATTGCTCCTTCATGGGTTGCCAAGCCTTCCAAGCCTTTAAGTTGGTTCTTCCCCAAGAGTCTTCTCCTCTCTTGATTCTTCCTCCTGGGTGACCTCCTTCACTTCCATGAGCCTGCAGCAATACCCTGATCTCACTTCAGATTCAGAACTTCATCTCCAGCTACCCAAAGCTGGAGCCATGTCTACCTGGATGTCCCACCTATAGCGCAAATTTAGCACCCCTGAGACCAGGCTGAGCATCTTTCCTCAGACACCTATGGCTACTCAATATATTTTTTTTATGGGAGCCATCCATATTCAAACTATTATACAGGTTGGCATCCAGCAATGCTCGTTGCCAACCACTTGTATTTATCCATTCACAGAGACTCTCGGTGGTGGAAGAGACCTCAGAAGCTGTCGAGTCCCATGTTGTCACCAAGAACCTACAATCTGACCTTCAAGTGGTCATCCAGCCTCTGCTTGAAGAGTCCCAGGGAAAGGGGGGCTCCATCAGCTCCTGAGACAGCCACCCACTTGGGGATAGCATTGATTGGGAGGGAGTTTCTCCTAACCTCCAGCCTAAATCGCTTCTTCTCAACTTCCCCATTGCTCCCCCTCTGTCCACCGGGCCAAGGAGAACAAAACCGATCCCTCTTCCGCATGAGAGCCCTTCAGATACTTGAAGAGAGCTCCCATGTTGCCTCTGAGACTTCTCCAGGCCAATATATCCTTTTTGTTTGTTCAGTCGCATTCAGTCATGTGGCCCCATTTGAATTTTCCTGGGTAAGATACTGAAGTGCTTAGCCATTCCCTTCACCTCATTTTACAGATGAGGAAACTGAGGTAAACAGAGTTAACTGACTTGCCCATAGTAATAAACATCCAAGTGTCTTACTTACTGAGTGAGTGTCTTACTCCATTGTAGTGTCTGAGACCAATCAGATTTGAACTCATGAAGATGAGTCTTCCTGATTCCAAACCCAGTTCTCGATCCACCACGCGACCACCTAGCTGCCCCAGTTCCTTCTACCAATACAGCGTGGACTCAAGGTCCTTCCCCATCCTGGTTGTTCTCCTCAAAAAACTTGCCGGCTTATCAATGTCCTACCTAAAACATAGTACCCAGAACCGAAGACTTGAACGACTCCATTTGGGGGCCAGCCAGAGCACTCTGTCATCCAGTGTTCTAGCTTTGTGACATCTGCAAATTTGATGAGCCTGCCATCTGTGCCTTTATCAAGAAGAATAAAACACAGAGAGCCCTCCATGGAACACTCAACTGTAGATCTCTCTCCATAACATATAGCCATTAATAATAACTGTTCTTTGCCTCTGGCTACTCAACTAGCTCCCAAATTCAAGTCTCACGTAGCCCACTTATCTCCCTTTTCCCCTGGAAATAGCATGAGAAAGTTGGTCAAGTGCTCTGCTGAAATATAGGCAATTATATCGGCCCCCATTCTACCAACTTCATCACCATTGAGAAAAGGTTGTAAGGTTAATCTGCCATGATCTAATCTTGGGGGCTTTGGGGGATCACTGCTTCTTTTTGTAGATGGTCACTAACTAGCCTTATAATGATGAATGTGTTCGGGGATGCCCACCGGCATGTAATATTCTGACTCCATTCTCGTTCCTTCTGTTGA
Source organism: Antechinus flavipes (assembly GCF_016432865.1). Taxonomy (NCBI): domain Eukaryota; kingdom Metazoa; phylum Chordata; class Mammalia; order Dasyuromorphia; family Dasyuridae; genus Antechinus; species Antechinus flavipes. The sequence continues at coordinate 82,915,237 of NC_067404.1, forward strand.
AATTTACCTTTCTGCCATCCTCCCACCCTCTGCTGAGCTCTACAATTTCTCACTGACCAGTAGCTGGCTTAGCAATCATATCTGGCAAGTCTTTCGGCAACCTGGGCTGGTCCCTTGCTATCTATTGCCTTACTTATCTTGAGCATCAACTCCCTCTTAGCCATTTTTGTTCTGTCTTTTCCAGTCCAATGATCCTTCTTGGGTCTCTCTCTCTCTCTCTCAATTTTTAACACATTTTTTATTTGTCTTTTCTCTTTCATCAGTTATTGCCCTCTCGACCACTACAAGCAGTAATTCCCCCCCACATTTCCTGGATGTTCCTATCTCCCCCCCACACACACCCCCACTAAACATTTTGAAGAGGACCACTGGCTTACTCTTGTGTGCTGTGCTTAGTTTTCCACACTCTGAGCTTTGAATCCAGCCAGAGCGATTCCTACGGAGTCCTGGCTTTCAGTTTCTGCACACGACTCTTGAAAATCTGAGTTCCTTGGTGAATTTCTTGTCTATCAGGAAGCTTTTATCACTGTCCCGGTGAAAGTTGATAAGGATCAGGAACTGAGGTGGGGGCCGTGGGAGTGGCCAGAAGGGGATCTGTTGATGCTGCTTGATATGAAATCACCAAAGATAGTACAACTAAAAAGTCCTGCAACTGGAGGCATGAGCTGGTCAGACTGGGCAGTACTTCAAAGCACACTGGGAGCAAATTAGAGCTGCAATCTTGTTACTGTCGAAGACAGTAACCATGTGGAGAGACATGGTTGAGAGAGCTAGCTAATAAGTAAGAGTGGTAGGATGCTTTCTGAGTACTCCAGGCTGGGGTCTGGCCATAACAAATTAGAATGAACATTTCTCTGGTGGTCTAAACTTTGTAAAGGCTCTACCTTATCACAGTCTCCTAAAGGACAGAATGCAAGGATTATCTTTATTTTACAGATGAATAAAAGGTTCAAGAAGATCAAGTGACCTATCAAGGAACACATCACTGGGAAGGGGTCTGGATTGGGAACCAGAGAATTGGTATGGAAATCCTCATTTGGCCACTTACCACCTACTTGGGTCTGGGCCCTACCTGTAACATGAGGGGTCTGGAATTCCCAACTTCTAAGATTTCTCCCAGCTCTAAATCAATGTTCCTCAGTGTCTGGGACAGGACCATAGATTTAAAATTTCAAGGAACACTGAAGAGCACTTCACTATGGAAGATTTGAAACCAGCTCTCCTGGTTCCCTACCTAGCATGCTAGTCACTATCCCACTCATGAAAAGAATCATTACTTTGGCTGGTTTTAAAAACTTGATTTTTTATTTAGGAATCTATTTACCAAAGGAAAATCAGGAATTATATGAGCAAAATGACAAAACACTTTCCACACAAATAAAGTCAGATTTAAATAATTGGAAAAAATTAAGTGCTCTTGGATAGGCCGAGCAAATATAATAAAAATGATAATACTCCCTAAACTAATCTATTTATTTAGCGCTATACCAATCAGACTCCCAAGAAACTATCTTAATGACTTAGAAAAAATAACAACAAAATTCATCTGGAAGAACAAAAGGTCAAGACTTTCAAGGGAACTAATAAAAGAAAAATCAAATGAAGGTGACCTAGCTGTACCTGATCTAAAACTATATTATAAAGCAGCAGTCACCAAAACCATTTGGTATTGGCTAAGAAATAGATTAGTTGATCAGTGGAATAGTTTAGGTTCACAAGACAGAATGGTCAACTACAGCAATCTAGTGTTTGACAAACCCAAAGATCCCCACTTTTGGGATAAGAATTCATTATTTGACAAAAACTGCTGGGAAAACTGGGAATTAGTATGGCAGAAACTAGGCATGGACCCACACTTAACACCGTACACCAAGATAAGATCAAAACGGGTCCATGATTTAGGCATAAAGAATGAGATTATAAATAAATTAGAGGAACATAGGATAGTTTACCTCTCAGACCTGTGGAGGAGGAAGGAATTTGTGACCAAAGAAGAACTAGAGATCATTATTGATCACAAAATAGAAAATTTTGATTGTATCAAATTAAAAGCCCTTTGTACAAACAAAACGAATGCAAACAAGATTAGAAGGAAAGCAACAATCTGGGAAAACATTTTTACAGTTAAAGGTTCTGATAAAGGTCTCTTCTCCAAAATATATAGAGAGTTGACTTTAATTTATAAGAAATCAAGCCATTCTCCAATTGATAAATGGTCAAAGGATATGAACAGACAATTTTGAGAGGATGAAATTGAAACTATTTCCACTCATATGAAAGAGTGTTCCAAATCACTATTGATCAGAGAAATGCAAATGAAGACAGCTCTGAGATACCACTACACACCTGTCAGATTGGCTAAGATGACAGGAAAAAATAATGATGAATGTTGGAGGGGATGCGGGAAAACTGGGACATTGATGCATCGTTGGTGGAGTTATAAACGAATCCAACCATTCTGGAGAGCAATCTGGAATTATGCCCAAAAAGTTATCAAACTGTGCATACCCTTTGATCCAGCAGTGCTACTACTGGGCTTATAAACCAAAGAGAAACTAAAGAAAGGAAAGGACCTGTATGTGCCAAAATGTTTGTGACAGCCTTCTTTGTAGTGGCTAGAAACTGGAAAATGAATGGAGAATCAATTGGAGAATGGTTGGGTAAATTGTGATATATGAATGTGATGGAATATTATTGTTCTGTAAGGAATGACCAGCAGGAGGAATACAGAGAGGCTTGGAGAGACTTACAGGAACTGATACTGAGTGAAATGAGCAGAACCAGGAGATCATTATACACCTCAACAACGATATCATATGAGGAGGTATTCTGATGGAAGTGGATTTCTTCGACAAAGAGAAGATCTAATTCAGTTCCAATTGATCAAGGATGGACAGAAGCAGCTACACCCAGAGAAGAAACACTGGGAAATGAATGTGGACTACTTGCATTTCTGTTTTTCTTCCCGGGTTATTTTTACCTTCTGAATCCAATTCTTCCTGTGCAACAAGAGAACTGTTCGGTTCTGCACACACATATTGTATCTAGGATATACAGTGACATATTTAACATGTATAAGACTGCTTGCCATGTGGGGGAGGGAGTGAAGGGAGGGAGGGGAAAAATCGGAACAGAAGTGAGTGCAAGGGATAATGTTGTAAAAAATTACCCTGGCATAGTTCTGTCAATAAAAAGTTATAATAAAAAAAATTTAAAAAGAAAAAAAAAAACTTGATTCTTCCAGCTGAACACTTTCTAACCTTTAAAGTACTATGGAGGAGATACCAAAACTCTTAGAGCAGTAGGTATACCAAAAACAAAACAGTTTTGTTGAGCTTGGGAAGGGGACCCCAAAAGTTTGGGGTCACAGACCGGTGTCCCGAGGTATCTCCAAAGAATCTGCAGGCTTGAACCCCTTTCCTAGTCAAGGGGAAGAGTTTGATTGTAATTGTAATGCCATTACAAACCGGGTAAATTCCCAAATAAATTAGCAAAAAAACAGAAGCAAGGAGACCTCTTTATCCAGCTTTCCATCATTGATGTGCTAATTCTATGGCCCAGAGATAGGGCCAGGGAGTGGTCTCTGAAATTTGGTTCTCACTGACCAGATTATCAATCAGCAATGAATTGAGGAATGGGCTATTCAGAATCAGATTGTTATTCTTAGACTGGGAATGTGGGAAGTCCCTGAGGCAGACTCCCAAACCAGAATATTTAGGATTACTGATTTATTGTTAGAACAGAAGGGCTCCCCCTCCCCCCTTTGCACAAAATCATTGCTCTATTCCATCAGTTTGAAGCTATCAAAGATTTTTGAAACTTGGTTGGGGGGAATATCTTGTATCATTGTACCGGTATCATCACTATCATGGGTATTATTTGCCCTAGGGGTAATCAGTTCCTAAGGTGACTCTTCACCCTAACCAAACTCACAAGTGACTGAGTTTTAAATTCAAAATGTTGCTTTCTTCCGTTACCTTGAGAAATCAGATTGCCAGGTGGCCTGGAATCTGTGTGTGTGTGTGTGTGTGTGTGTGTGTGTGGTATGTGTGTATCAGTTGATCAGCACATTCCCTTCCCAAACTGTCTGTTTCTGAAAGGAAATCAGGATCAGAAAGGAGCTTGGGGAGTACTGAATCACAGCAAAGGAAACTGGATGGTCTGCAAGGATAATGACATCAAGCCCGCCCCACCTGCTGAGGGCATCTCCGCAGGGCCACACAGGCTGCCTCTGCTCTAGAGGGGCTCCCAAGACTCCTGAACAGCCACCAAAGCTTCCTGGTCGGCCCCCCGCCTTTTTCCAGCGTCCTTCCAACTGAGCAACCCCCTTGCTGTTCGCATATGTCATTGACATGTTACAAATGTCCAAGATTACTGCTTATCTCTGCCAAGTCTCATTTAGCGTGGTAAAGGTTGGGAGCCTCCCCAGGCTGCTGGGGAGAGCAAACCTTGAGAGATATACTCTGGCCACACATTGACAATCATATTGGGGAGGGGGGGGCTCGGTTTGTTTACCTCGTCCATTTGGGATTATTTTCTCAAGTTCACAAGGGAACCTTTTTGGGGGAGATTGCCCCTCTGTTCTGGGACTTGTTAGAAGGCTCATGCAAAGGCTTCTGAGAGCCACATCTGAACAGGCAATCTAGCCCAGGGAGATGAAAGGGGGTAGTAAAGGGACCCCCCACAAAGGCAGTGTCGGACTTCTCCATGGGGCCCCTGACTCCTCAGCTCCTATTCGTGTATCCCTTGGCTATTCTGGTCTTATTTCATGAAGTGACATTTCTGGAAACAAATTTTACCCAGGATAAAAACAATATTAAGTGCAACTAGGTCCCGCAAAGCTATGCAAGGTCACCCTGTAACTCCCAATCCAAACTTGGCAGAACACAATCTGCAACAGGTTCTCAAGGGTGTTCTTCACCCCCCATCCCATTAGATTAAATTGGTCCTTGAAAAAGATACATGTGAGTTCCATAATGATCTTTTGTACTGCTATCTCATGTGTCTATGTAGAGAAGAAACAAGTGTTTGCAAGGCCAGTGAAATTAAGATATACAGGAACAAAGATGTTTTTACTCACCCCGGCCATGGCAAAGAAAAGACAGGGATGGGGGGCAATGGTATTTAACTGTTCTGTATTTTGAAAAATAAACATGAACTGCTGATCAGGGGAAGGGTCTTCTTTCCTCTCTATCACTTGTTCACTTCTAAAAAGGTGGTTTTTTTCCATGGGACGGGGAGATTTGGGTTCATGTCTTTCCACTCCCTCAGAGTATGTTGACTCCTGCTTTCTCTTTCTGAGGACTGAGAGACTCAGAAAATGTTTTCGCTTTTTCTGTGGAAGCAAGAGTTCTAAGGCACTGCCACTGGAAGTGCTTTAGCAGGGAGGAGCCCGGTAAGATTGACCTACCAGGAAGTCACCTGGGATAGATATCTTTCTGGTCTCCAGCCTCTATTTCCAGAGATGCCCTCCCAGCATGCTGCAGCCTTCCCTTCAGGGTCTGTGTAGTCAGTCTCTCTGTGGGTAGATTTCATTTCCATCTTGCCAACCTTTTCCTCTCATGAATCTATTCATTCACCTATTCTTTTCCTGTAATTCCCTAGCTCTCTCCTAAAAGGAAATAATAGGATTCTAGATCTTGAGCTGGAAGGGACTCCAGAGGTTCCCTCCCACCCTCATACAGATGATAAACTGAGGCCCAAGGAGGTTAAGGGATCTGTGTAAAATCACAATGGCAGGAAGTGTCAGAAGGAAAATTGGAACTCAGGTCTTCTGATTCTAGTGAGGGTCCCTTCCACTAAGCCACAACACCTCCTCTAAGTACAAACCTGCTTTCAAAAGAAGTCTTGCAAAATTATGAGTTGTTGGCTCTAGTCCAGCAACGGATCCCATGGCCAAAGTAAAAAGAGCCTGAGTTCCGAGACTCTTGGGAGTTCTGAGACTCTTGGGAGTTCTGAGACTCTTGGGATATACGTCAAAGCAGCTAACACATACTCAGCTGAAGTCTTGCTAAGTTTTTGCTCTGTCCTTAAGCCACTGACATCATGCAGCAAGAAGGCTCCTGCTCAGGACAGACATCAAAGTGGACACCGTCCAGTGGGGCCCCTGGAAAGCCCCGATCATGCACGCTGGGCAGGGCTGCTGAAGCAGAGCCTCTTGGTCCAGGACAACTGATCAGAACGAAGAAATCCTCAAATCAGCCAATCTTTCTAAAGCAAGTTCCCAAAGGGCTCTCAGTAGGTTATTCAATGGGACTTTTCAACATCCTCGGATGAGAGATATTAGGGACATGATCATCCCCATTTAAAGTTGGAGGAAACAGCTTCAGAGAGATTCACTGACTTGCTCGGGGTCACATAGTTAGGCAATATCTGAGGTAGGGCTTGCCAGCCTGTGAGTCTCCCACTACGCTCTTCTTCCATAAACCCGGCTGACATTGTGGTGGTCTGAATTTTAGGGCTTGAACCTCAAAGACCATCCAAGGGTCAGGGCCAGTCAGGGAAGAAGGGTTCAGGGGGTCTCAGGTGGGAGAGCCGAGGCAGGCTCTCCCTTCACCCCCGTAGCCTGTTCTACAGCTCATCCCATCACGTATTGGGTTCTCACTTTCTGTATGTGCCTGTGTGCCGGTTATTGCCTAATATGGAAGGAGCAGGATACAAGCAGCCCGAGATGGGGAAGGGGAGACTTAGGATCAATCCTCACCGTAGTTCCCAAGTGACAGGGAACAGTTGGTGCTGTCCACACTGAAACATGTCTTCCTCTCCCCAGACATGAATTGAGGTAGGCAACAAAGGAGAAATTGGGACATTCAGGTTTGACTTTTGTCCCAGATAGGGTGGAGTCGTCCTGCTTGGACAAATCATACACTTAGCCCCGGCTTGGGAATGACTTACCTGACTGATGGGGCCAGGAATATCTAAGGCTCCTTTCTCTTATCACCCTAAAACAGCTTAAACTTTGTGGCACGTGGGCCACATCCTTCCTTTCCTCCAAACCTCAACCGAATCTGGTCAGCTGGACCGGTAGAAACCTTGTCCAGTTGGGGGGGGGGCGCCAGAGGTAGATGTGGAGATCCAAAGCCATGAAATACCAGGTCCCCAAATACATTCGGGGTTCCAGGGGTTGGATGGCAGCTACCTAATTTAGAACTGCTTGGAAGAGAAGAGGAAGCCATCGTCTAGTGAAAGATAGACTTCCAGTTGCTGCTTGGGAGGGTAGGATGTGTACCTCTGATGTGTAGTGTTTAGGAGACAGGGTAGTGTGTGGGATGGGTGATTCTGGGGCCCTTTCCAGTGCAATAGGTCTTGCTTTTCAGCCACATAGGTCTCCCCGGTCACCTCAATGAAATTAAGAAAGAGCCTTTCTGTCCCAGAGCTGGAACAACCACTCCCAGGAAAGTTGTAGATCTGGCTAGGTAACTATCAGAGGGTGTGATCTGATTAGAAAGCGAGGGCTAGGGTCTGTGGGGAGGGGAAGTGGCTTGCTGAAGCGGCAGCAGATCTGTTTGGTGTTCATAAATAGCAAGGGTTGGGAATGTTCTCCAGAGGCTGAGGTACTCAGCTTCAGGACAAGCCAATTTCCAAAAAGTAAAGCTTTCGGGTCCCTGAGCCTCAGTTTCCTCAAATCAAAATGAGGGGGGTGGGGATGGGTTAGAGAAGCTTCAGATGGCCTTCTAGCTCTAAAATCCTATAGAATCTGCAGAGTCCATAGCTAGAGATCCTAAAATCTAGGTGATTCTTTATAAGAAATGGGAGATTCTGAAAAGCAAAAGCTCTGGCTGTACACTGACCAGCAATCTAAACGAGAACAAAGAAACCAATGTTGCCACACAGGATGCTCTCTGATGAAATAAATTTAGGGGATTTTATCGGGGGGAAAATCGAAGGAAGGACACATAACCAAAGATGAAGTCGGAAGAGTAAGCAGAATATGTTGGGAGAATGTCAAGAATGCCAGAGCCAGAAGTACCTGAAGCTCCAGAACAAGGATTAAAGAAAACAAAAAGGGCTTTTTTACCTCCTGGAAGAAGAATGGAGGGAGAGGCCATCTCCAGGGAGGTAAGAAGGTTCAGTGTTACCAAATGTCAGGGAAGGCAGATGTGCTTAACCAGTTCAGCCTTCCCCAAAAGAACAGTTTTAATGGATAACTTTTAGCTTAAGTTTCCTCAACCTATAACTGATGTTCAAATATAGGGGTGGGGAAAAAAAAGCAAAGAAGAAATGAGACTCATGAGAGGAAGAACAAGTGAAAACCTATAAAGAAGTCAAAGGAAAGCAGCATTAACAAAACCCACTTTTTTTTTCTTTTTTTTTATTATTATAGCTTTTTATTTACAAGACATATGCATGGGTCATTTTTCGGCATTGACGATTGCAAGACCTTTTGTTCCAATTTTCCCCTCCTTCCCCCCACCCCTTCCCCCAGATGGCAGGTTGACCAATACACGTTAAATATGTTAAAGTATAAATTAAATACAATATATGTATACATAAAACCCACTTTTTTAAAACCTCGAGTTAGTAAACAACCCAAAAGAATGGCTGTGAATGACCATCCACACGATTCTTGTCTTTTCTTCTTGCTAGATTGGTAACCAAAAAAAGGCTGGGGAGGAAAGCTGTGTATGAACTCTAACAGAATAAGCCCAACATTGCCACTGTCTTGACCATGAACTTTGTTACTGTTTGCTGTGGTCTTCATTTTTCCTCCTTCTCGGAGTCAGTCAGCACTGTGTGTTCTCTTCAGATTTGGCTTCCCGTGCTATTTTGTATTTCTTGGATCCCTCCTTACTTGTACCAGGAGAAGAATGTCACATTACAATCGATTTAACCATTCCCCAGTAGATAAGGCAACCTAGTTTGTTTCTAGTTTTGTTTCTTTTGCTATTACAAATAATGTTACCAGGGCCAGTTTTATACAGATGAGTCTTTGACTTCCGTGGGGTATAGGGCGTGAGTGGAAAAGTGGAACAAATACCTGACTGCAAAGGTATGGATGTTTTTGTAACTAGTTAGGTGGGATCTCACTTTCTTTCAGTGAGAGTCATGGTTTCCCTGCTTGAAAGAGAAGCAGAGATAACCTTAAGGGAGCAATCAACCAAATTAGGTAGAAGAGACAGCCTAAAGATGCTCCAAGTGAATTCAGTTCTTGAGGACAGCAGGAACTAGAGTTGAAAATACACATGAATACTGAGCAATCTTTGAGGATTGGTTCTGGAAGGTTCAAGACAGCTAAATAGTAGACTGATTTCCAAAGGTGGGAGAGGTGGGGGGGGGGGGAGTAGAGCCTGGCAACTACATATTAGTTACTTTGACATTGCTGCCTAGCAAAGTACTGGCCCAGATGATTAAATAGATGCTTTTTGAGCGTTTAAAATAAAATGTAGGGATCACCTAAAGCTAATGTGAATTTTAATAAGATTGGGTCTTGCCAAGCTAACCTCTTGTTATTTTTGGCTAGGTTTATCAAGGTCATTTGATGAAAAGGAGGGGGGGGGGGGATTCTATGAATATAGTGTTTCCTTGAGACCAGCAAAGCACAACCTTTAACCCACATCCTTCAATCTTTGGTCTTTCCAGATTCCTTATTCTTGTTGGTCTCAAACGAATTATAAGATTTCCTTGTAGTAATACATTAACATTTATTTAACCATTCTCCCGTTATTAGATATTTCAGTTGCCTTTTTTTTTTTTTTAATAGCACCGTGTGTTGCTAGGAGAATTGTCAAGCAGATTTTTTTTTTGGTTTGATAAAGAAAAATAAGAGATTGGAAAAAATATTTGTGGCAAATATAACAGAGCAGTTGATATCTAATAGATATAAGAAAACATTAAAAAGCCACAGTGATAATTCCCAGTTCACTATGAATACGTGGTCGAAGGATATGAGTAAATTATTTTCAAAAGGGGGAAGCATGAGCTGCTAATAATCATTTGAAAAGAAATGACCGATCTCAATAATAATCAAATAGCTGCCAAGTAGCCACCATCAGAAACGTCCGACATGGTGATTTGTTTTGTTTAGCTGCGTTTTCTTTATTGTAAGGAAGGAACATTGGGAAGAGACGTCAATATTTTTCACAAGAGCATCAACAAAATATTTTTAAAACTACCTGGTGCTGGATGAAAAATAGAAAAGCCAATCAGATGAAGAGATTAGATAAGCACAATTTAGAGGAAGGAAAACAGACGTGGGGTCTAGTCTTTGTTCACCTCGAGATCAGAAAATACTGAGGGAAATAGTTGAAAAAGACTTATCTTTACTCAAAATGATTTTCAGGGAAATTAGAAGGTCATTTAGAGAAAAATTGGTTTCACTGAGCACTGACACTCCGTACCACAATAGATTCCAAAAAGGATAAACGAGGCACATATAAAAAGGCATCTTATGAATTGTTCCCTCTTTTTTTAAATTAAAGCTTTCTATCTTCAAAACATATGCACGGATAATTTTTCAACATTGACCCTTGCAAAGCCTTGTGTTCGAAATTTCTCCTCCTTCCCCCTTACTCCCTCCCCTAGATGGCGAGCAATCCAATATATATTATATGTGTTAAAATATATGTTAAATCCAATATATGTAAACATATTTATACAATTATCTTGTTGCATAAGAAAAATCACATCAAAAAGGAAAGAGAATGAGTGAGAAAACAAAAAGTGAGCAAACAACAACAAAAAGAGTGAGAATGTTATGTTGTGGTCCACGCTCAGTTGCCACAGGCCTCTCTCTGGGTATAGATGGCTCTCTTCATCACAAGATCATTGGAACGGGCCTCAAACATCTCCTTGTTAGAAAGAGTCAGGTCCATCAGAATCGATCATCATATAATATGAGGCATATTATAATATAATATAACATAATATAATATAAAGCATATCAGGAGAACTGAAGGTTGTGTTTCATACGGCTCAGTGGTTAGCACAGTGCCTGACCCCTAGTAAGTGCTCAAAGAAAGCTAATTTAACTGTGTTCTTGCATAGTAATAGGAAGTTGTTGGTTTTATATGGGAGGATTATGTTGGAGATTAGGGGAAAGGTGAGTATAATAATGGATAATAGAAGTGAAGTATTTAATAAATAGTTAATTACTTTTATTTGGAATTGCACCAAAATTTTTGGTTCCTAATCAGTGTTTATTGACTGACTAGAAATCCATGACCAGCCACAGCACTGAGAATTCAATCAAAGCCTAAATTGACCACTTTGAACATGTAAAAAGGAAAAGCTTTGGCACAATCCACCTAGAATGAGAAGAAAAGATAAGGAATTGGGGTGGGGGCACACAGAATGTTTTGGATAAAAATCAGACACCCCAAATCTCTAAGGAATTGACCCAGATCTTTAAGATTGAGAACTATTACTCAATGATCAAAGAACATGAACAAATAGTTCTCTTAAAAAAAAAAGAAAGAAAAGAAAGAAAGAAACATAAACCACCAATAACCATCTTTAAAAGTGCCTCAAATGACTATAATCAGAGAAATGCAAATAACAAAAACTGAGTTTTGAATCACCCAGCCGTTCGGGGAATGAAGAAACAAATGGTCATACATGAATACGATGGAATAGTGTTGCACCATAAGAAATGATAAATATGAGGAGATCAGAAAAACCTGGGCAGACTTCTACGAACTGCTAAAGACTGAGGTAAGTTAAACCAGAAGAATAATGTACACAATGACTACAGTGTAAATGGAAAGACCAATAAAATGAAACCGAAGGCTGTATAATTAGAATGACTAATCTTGGCCCAGAGAAGAAATGAGAAAATGCAGCTCTCTCTTTTAAAGTGGAGGAGGAAGGGGCTATGGATGTAGAATATTGCTGTCAAATATGGTAAACGAACTGGTTGGTTTCACTGAACTGCTCTGTGTGTGTGTGTGTGTGTGTGTGTGTGTGTGTGTGTGTGTTTTAATGTGTGATATAAAAAACAGCTTGACAGGTAGGGGAGAGGAAGGCATACATTTGGAATTCGATATAAAAATGTGAAGGTGATATACAAAGCTTGATAAAAGTAGATAAAAGAAACCCCATGCTTTTCAAATTGGGGAAGATGGTAAAAGATGGAAAAAGTCCTTGTTGATGGGAATGCAGGAAAGAGAAATGCTGAATTCATTGCTGATGGAGCTGTGAATTAGTCTAATCATTTTGAAAAAATATTGGAAAGATTCAAGAAAAGTTGTGACATTATTCATACTCTTTCACACAATCATCTTGTGTTTATACCCCATGGAGGCTATTGACAACAAAAAAAGACCTACCTGTGGGAAAATATTTTTAACAGTACCATTTGTCATTGATTTAGGTATTGATTGGATGGCAGAGCTCCCTTGAAACGCTGTATTCTTCAATTCTTTTCCCAGAGGTACCTAGTGCAGAAGCTTACCAGGGCCCACTCAAAATTGACTAAAGAGACGATTACGAACTGTTTGCTGTATTTAACCCTCAGAAATGTTTGACACAACAATTCAGGCCTGGCTTTCCCATGTGTGCTGATCATCTGGACTCAACAAGAGTCATGGAAAAAATGGTGATAATATGAATTAATGCTAAAAGTGTGTTCTGCATACATTCTTCCCTGGAGAGCAGGTTGTTAAACACTTACCAGCACACTCCTACACCTATAGGTTATTCAAAATCATGGCGTGGGTTGTTCTCCTCTCTGGTCGGATGACTTTTGGAGTGCTGTTTTTTTGTTCTGGGTGTCACAATTTAAGAGAGATTCTGAGAAACTGATCACAGGAGGTGGTCACAAGTAAGCGTCTGGAAAACCGGTCATATGAAATCCTTCAACGAACTAGGGATATTTATTTCATCACAGAGTTGGAGGAACCCTTAGAGATCACCTAATTATCTAGGAACATCTGGGTGGCTTGTACCGGGTGAGCTAGAGGAACATCTGGATAGGGAGAATCTTTACTCACGGTTAGGTTAGAAGGCAGCAACAGATTGATTAATAAGAAGATAAACTCCCTGAGGGTAGAGTTGTTCCACTGGGTCATTCTCCTCTCCCCCTCAGCCCGCATCTCTAGTACTTTGTTAATTTTATTTTAAATAGTATTTTATTTTCCCAAGTAAAGACACGTAAAGACAATTTTTAGCATTCATTTTTAAAAAAAAATTATTACAACTTTTTATTTACAAGACATATGCATGGGTAATTTTTCAGTATTGACCCTTGCAAAACCTTCTGTTCCAACTTTTCCCTTCTTTCCCCCCACCCCCTCCCCTAATTTGCAGATAGTCCCATATATGTTAAATATGTTAAAGCGTATGTCAAATACAATATATGTATTCACATTTCTACAGTTCTCTTGCTGCACAAGAAAAATCGGATTTAGAAAGAAGGTAAAAAATAACCTGGGAAGAAAAACCAAAATGCAAGCAAACAACAACAGAAAGAGTGGAAAGGCTATGTTGTGGTTCACACTCATTTCCCAGAGTTCTTTCGCTGGGTGTAGCTGGTTCTGTTCCTCACTGATCAATTGGAACTGATTTGATTCATCTCATCGTTGAAGAGAGCCACGATTATCAGTATTGATCCTCCTATAGTATTGTTGTTGCCGTATACAGTGATCTCCTGTTTCTGCTCACTTCCCTCAGCATCAGTTCTGTAATTCTCTCCAGGTCTTTCTGAAATCTTCCCGCTGGTCATTTCTTACCGAACAATAATATTCCATAACATTCATATAGCACAGTTTACTCAGCCATTCTCCAAGTGAGGGGCATCCATTCCATTTCCAGTTTCTAGCCACTACGAAAAGGGCTGCCACAAACATTTTTTTAGCACTCATTTTTACAAGATTTTAAGTTTCAAATTTTTCTCCTTCTCTCCCCTCCCCTTTTCCTAAAATGATAAGCAATTTGATATAAGTTCTATTACTTTGATCATCTTAGTCAATGTTTGTTTAATTGAATTTGAGTCCAGAATCTGAACATGGAGGTTCCAGAGAATTTGGAATCAAAAGATGGGGAGTTGGCTATTGATTAGAGAAATGAAAATTAAAACAAGTCTGAGGTACCACCTCACATTTTCCAGATTGGCTAAGATGTCAGAAGAAGATAATGATGAATGTTGGAGGGGATGTGGGAAAACTGGGACACTGATGCATTGTTGGTGTGGTTGTGAACGGATCCAGCCGTTCCAGAGAGCAATTTATAACTCTGCTCAAAGGGCTATAAAACTGTGCATACGGTACCTCTCACTACTGGGTCTGTGTCCCAAAAAGATCATAAAAGAGGGGAAAGGACCCACACGTACAAAAATGTAGCAGCTCTTTTTGTAGTAGCAAGGAACTAGAAACTGAGTGGATGCCCATCAATTGGGGAATGGCTGAACAAGTTGTGGTATATGAATGTGATGCAATATTATTGTTCAGTAAGAAATGATCAGCAGGATGATTTCAGAAAAGCCTGAACGGACTTACATGAATTAATGCTGAGCAAAGTGAGCAGAACCAGGAGAATATCGTATGGAGTAACAACAACATTATGTGATGATCAACTATGGTGGACTTGTCTTTTCAGCAATTTGGTGATCCAAGACAATTCCAATAGACTCGGAATGGAAAATTCTGCATCCAGAGTTTTGGAAACTGAATGTGGATCAAAACATAGCGTTTTCACCTTTTTGCTTGTTTGTTTTTTCTTTCTTTTTGTTGCTTCTTCTTTGGGCCTAATTTTTCTTGCACAACATGACAACTATGGAAATTTGTTTTTACAAGATTGCAGATATTTAATCTATATCAGATCGCTTGTTGTCTTGGGCGGGGAGGGGGTGAGGGAGGGAGAAAAATCTGGAATACAAAGTCTTACAAAAATGAATGTTGAAAACTATCTTCACAAGTATTTAAAGAAATAAAATACTGAGAACAAAAAGAGTGGGCTATTGGGCAGTTAGGTAATGCTCCAGTGGCTAGAGCCCTGCGTCTGGAATCAGGAAGACATCTTCCTGAATACAAATCTATCCCCAGACTGGACGGCCCTGTAAATCTCTTCACCCTCTCTGCCTCCATTTCCTCACCTGTCAAATGAGCTGGAGAAGGAAATGGCAACCCAATCCATAATCTTTAGCAAGAAAACCCCACAGAGGGTCCCACAAGACTGAATTGACCGCCTAGCAAATGAGGAGTGGGAGGTCCTGCACCTAGAGGAGCCTGCTAACTGTGGCAAGTGTGGGGCTCAACCTTCCAAGTCACTTAAGTAAGTGCCAGAGTGGAGCTTGCCTCCAAGCTGGCAGGAAGGTCACTTGGAACTCCCACTGGCGAGGAGCCTGGCAGTGGGAAGCAAGATCAAGAATCCATAAGTGCCCGATGACACTATTGATGTAGAGTTGGAACGATTATGGCATAGAAGTCCTAGAGAAGGGTTTCCTGCCTTGGTTGGGAAGGACTTTCTAAGGCTCCTGCTAGCTTCAAGGACTCTCCCTTGAAGCCAGCCCCGCATCAGTTAACATGGGGCGGGATGGAAATATAAGAGTGTTCTTGTCCTTGAGGAGGGCAGGGGTCCACCTCACACACACCAAACAACTAGAGAATCATCGGGCAGATACTTTGAGGGCCGAGTGGAGTCTTGTCAAAACCCAGTGGCTCCTGGCATCAGAATATCTAGGATTAAGTCTGGGTTCTGCTGCTTCCAAGCCACATGGGCAAGTGACTACCTTTCTGTGCCTCAGTTTCTTTTTTTCTCTCAATAGTATTTTATTTCCCCGATACATGTAAAGATACTTTTCAAACTTTTTTTTTATTATAGCTTTTTATTTACAAAGCATACGCATGGGTAATTTTTCAGCACTGACCCTGGCAAAACCTTCTGTTCCAACTTTTCTCCTCCTTCTCCCCACCCCCTCCCCTAGCTGGCAGGTAGTCCCATATATGTTAAATATGTTAAACTATAAAAACATTTATTTTGAACAGTACTGCATTTGTCCAAATATATGCAAAGATGGTTTCCAACATTCACCTTTGCAAAACCTCGCGTTCCAATTTTTTCTCCCTCCTCTCCCCCTCCCCTTTCCCAAGACAGCAAGCAATTCAGTGTAGGTTAATATCAGCATTCATTTTTGTTAGACTTTGTGTTTGAAATTTTTCTCCCTCCCTTTCTCGCCTCTCCCCTCCCCGAGACAACAAGCAATCCTATATAGGTAAAATACGTGCTGTCCTTTTAAGCCTATTTCCATATTTGTCATGTTGTGCAAGAAAAATTAGACTGAAAAGGAGAAAACCACGAGAAAGAAAACAAACAAAAAGGGTGAAAATAGCACGCTTCAGTCCTCATCCACTTTCCATGGTTCTCTCTCTCTGGATGCAGATATGTGCCTCAGTTTCTCCATCTGTGAACTAAAGGGGCTACAATCTAGATCAGGAGTTAATTTTTGCTATGGCATGGACCCCCTTCTCAGGTTTTTAAAAGCCTAAAATAAAATATATGGGATTACAAAATATATAGGATACAAAGGATTATAATACAATCACAATGATAAAATACAAACCCATGATATTGGAAAATCGTTATTAAAGTAGGTTTGTTTGGCCCCTCACTTATGAGGCTCTGCTCTAGTTTAGTTTGTGATCCCAGATAACGCCAAAGGATAGCCCCCCGTGTGACTTGTCCCTGGACCAGTCCCATCATCTGTCACCGTCCAAGGCTCCGAGAGCCGGCAGCTTGCTTAGGGTCACCCTCTCAGCTCTTAGTAGAGGCAAGGCTTGAACCTCTATTTTCCTGTGTCTAAGACTAGCACTATAGTGCCCCTAGAATTCAATGCCTCTTTACATGGTCTCTGTGTGTGTGTGTGTGTGTGTGTGTGTGTGTGTGTGTGTGTAATTTTTAGCACTCAATGACTGCCTTCTTTCAGCAGTGTGGTTCCTGCCCCAATGAGTGACTGAAGAAAGGAAACAAGCATTTACTAAGTAAGTGTCTACTTTGTGCCCGACGACTTCTAAATACATTTCATTTGATTATCACAACAACCCTGAGATTATCCCTGTTTTACAGTTGTGGAAACTGAGACAAACAGGGCTAATAAATCAGGAAGTGTCTGATGCTATATTTGAACTTGGTCCTTTCTGACTCGAGGCCCAGAGCTCTGTGTGCTGTGCCCACCTAGCTGCCTCAAAGAATAGGTTCCCACTTTTGCCACATCCTGAGGGCGCTTGAGCAGGGAAGGGAGGATGAAATCTCGGTTAATAAGATCTGGATGATGCAGAATGGGCAATTATGAAATCTCCCCCGACCATTTTTAAGCACAGGGAAATAAGATGACTTCTGATCTTCCTGAGGAACACAAATGATCCTGGAACTCTGGCTCTGTCAACACCAAGAAAAAGGTCCCAACTGGCACTGATGCCCTCAGCGAGTCCCTCCTAAATTCACTTGGCTTGGTTGTTTCCCCTCACTAGAGCACCTTCTTTACTCCTGACTTCAGCATCCTACTTTAGGAGAGAGGAATTGCCATCCTGGAGCTGAGATGACCTAATTGGGGAGGAGGGGGGTGAATGAATGAGTGAAAACTTTCCTGACTCACTTATCATGCCATCTACCAGAAAACCATGGCTTAGCCAGGGTGCCAACTGAACATTGGAATGCCTATATCATTCCTCCTCCCCACTGCAGCCTCCCACTTCTTGCTCTAGCCATGGGGAAAGTAAACAAATCGATTTTACCATCGCTTCTGGACTGTGCCCGACAACTGGCTGCCTCTTTGGGTTTCCTTTATATCCCTGGGGATGGGCAGAGCCAACTCCTTTTCCTGACCCTCTGTCCCTTATGTGTTGCCTCCCTTTATTAGAATGTAAACTTCTTCATGAAAAAATTAATTTGCCTGTAAGTTCCATGAATTAGGGAACAGTTTATGACCAAACAAGGGATAGGGAGAATGAATCCTGGGAAGCAAAATGCATCATTTTGATTACATGAAATTAAAAAGGTTTTGCCCAAACAAAACCAAGGCAGCCAAAATTAGGAGGAAGGTAGGAAACTTGGGGGAAATTTTCACATCAAGTTTTTCTGATCAAAGCCTCATTTTTCAAATATATCCAGAACTGAGTCAAATTTATAAAAATAAAAGCCATTCCTCGATTGAGAAATGGTCAAAGGATATGAAGAGGCACTTTTGAGAAGAAATCAAATATTTGAAAAAATGGTTCTAAATCACTATTGATTAGATTTTGTTGTTGTTGTTGTTTTAATGGTATTTTATTTTTCCAAATACATGCAAAGATAGTTTTCAACATTCACCTATTTTTATTTTATTTTATTTTTTACTCAACTGTTTTTTTTTTTATTCAAGCTTTTTATTTACAAAACTTATGCATACGTAATTTTTCAACACTGACCCTTGCAAAGCCTTCTGTTCCAAATTATCTTCTCCTTCCACTCATCCCCTCCCCTAGATGGCAGGTATTTAACATGTTAAATATGTTAAAATAGACAACATTCACTTTTGTAGAACTTTGTGTTCCAAATTTTTCCCTTTCCTCCCCCCTCCCCAAGACAGCGAGTAATCTGAAGTAGATTACACGAGTCATTATTAATTAGAGAAATGCAAATTAAAACAGCCCTGAGGTAGCACCTCACACCTATCAGATTGGCTAACGTGATAGAAAGGGAAAATGACAAATGCTGGAGGGAATGTGAAAAAATTGGGACACTGACCAAAGATGAACTAGAGACCATTACTGATCACAGAATAGAAAATTTCGATTACATCAAATTAAAAAGCCTTTGTACAAATAAAACTAATGCAAACAAGATTAGAAGGGAAGCAACAAACTGGGAAAACATTTTCACAGTTAAAGGTTCTGATAAAGGCCTCATTTCCAAAATATATAGAGAACTGACTCAAATTTATAAGAATCAAGCCATTCTCCAATTGATAAATGGTCAAAGGATATGAACAGACAATTTTCAGAGGATGAGATTGAAACTATTACCACTCATATGAAAGAGTGTTCCAAATCATTATTGATCAGAGAAATGCAAATTAAGACAACTCTGAGATACCACTACACACCTGTCAGATTGGCTAAGATGACAGGAAAAAATAATGATGAATGTTGGAGGGGATGCGGGAAAACTGGGACACTAATGCATTGTTGGTGGAGTTGTGAACGAATCCAACCATTCTGGAGAGCAATCTGGAATTATGCCCAAAAAATTATCAAAATGTGCATATCCTTTGATCCAGCAGTGTTTCTATTGGGCTTATATCCCAAAGAAATACTAAAGAAGGGAAAGGGACCTGTATGTGCCAAAATGTTTGTAGCAGCCCTGTTTGTAGTGGCTAGAAACTGGAAAATGAATGGATGCCCATCAATTGGAGAATGGCTGGGTAAATTGTGGTATATGAATGTTATGGAATATTATTGTTCTGTAAGAAATGACCAGCAGGATGAATACAGAGAGGCTTGGAGAGACCTACATGAACTGATGCTAAGTGAAATGAGCAGAACCAGGAGATCATTATACACTTCGACAACGATATTGTATGAGGACATATTTTGATGGAAGTGGATTTCTTTGACAAAGAGACCTGAGTTTCAATTGATAAATGACGGACAAAAGCAGCTACACCCAAAGAAAGAACACTGGGAAACGAATGTGAACTATCTGCATTTTTGTTTTTCTTCCGGATTATTTATACCTTCTGAATCCAATTCTCCCTACGCAACAAGAGAACTGTTCGGTTCTGCAAACATATATTGTATCTAGGATATACTGCAACATATCCAACATATAAAGGACTGCTTGCCATCTAGGGAGGGGGTGGAGGGAGGGAGGGGAAAAAAATCGGAACAGAAATGAGTGTCAATATAATGTAATTATTAAATAAAAAATTAAAAAAAAAAAAGAAAAAGAAAAAATTGGGACACTAATGCACTGCTGGTGGAATTGTGAATCGGTCCAACTATTCTGGAAAACAATTTGGATCTATACCAAAAGGGCTATTGTTGTTTTTGCCGTTGAATCATTTTCAGTCATGTTCAACCCTTGGTGCCTCCATTTGGGTTTTCTTGGCAAAGATATCGGAGCGCTTTGCCATTTCTTTCTCCAGTTTATTTTGCAGATGAGGAAAATCAGCCAAACAGGGTTTAATGACTTGCCCAGGGTCACACACCTGGTAAGTGTCTGAAGCCGGGTTTGACTCAGTAAAATGAGTATTTCTAATTCCAAATCCGATGCTCTATCCACTTGGACACCTAAGTTTCCTCAAAAGGCTATAACACCATGCATAGCCTTGGACCTAGCAATGGGTACCACTTTTAGGTCTGTTATCTCAAAGAAATCAGGGGAAAGAATTAAGGGGAAAGGACCTGTAAGTACAAAACTATTTCTAGCAGCTCTTTTTGTGGTGGCAAAAAAAAAAAATTGAAATTGAGGAGATGCCCATCAGTTGGGGAATAGCTGAACAAGTGGTATATGATTGTGAAGGAATACTATAAGAAATGAATGGGATGGTTTCAGAAAATCCTGGAAATGCTTATGTGAACTGATGCAAAGTGAGGTGAAATATTGTACACAGTAACATCAATATTGTAATAATGATCAACGGTGAAAGACTTAGCCACTTTCAGCAATACACTGAGCCAAAAG
The DNA here is from genome assembly GCF_016432865.1 of Antechinus flavipes. Lineage (NCBI taxonomy): Eukaryota > Metazoa > Chordata > Mammalia > Dasyuromorphia > Dasyuridae > Antechinus > Antechinus flavipes. The sequence goes on from NC_067404.1 coordinate 82,935,829, forward strand.
ACCCATGGTTAAAAAACCAACAAAACAAATGCTCTCCACCTCCAGATAGAGAACTAAGGAACTCTTGAGTGCAGATCAAAGTGCATATATCTAATAACTTTATTTTTCTTGCTTTTGGGGGGGGGTGCAACATGGCTGATATAGAAATGTTTTATATGATTTCACATGTATAATTGATATATTGCTCGCCTTTTCAATGGGGGTAGGGGCAGAAGGGAGGGAGAGAATTTAAAACTCAAAATGGAAAAAAAATATATTGAAAATCAAGTTTAAAAAAAAAAAAAAGAACATAAGCTCCTTGAGGGCAGGGACTACCTCACTTTTGTCTTTGTATCCCTACAGCTTAGCATGGTTCTTGGCACACTGGAGGTACTTAATATGCATTCATTTATTTTTTGTTTGTATCAGTGAAGATTATATATACAGTTTATTTATTTAAAAAGAATTTTGATTTACTCTGCTTTTAGATCAGCTACATGTTCTCTTCAAAAATTTAACTCTCTCCCCCCCCCCAATTTACAAGCACTTTTGTCCTCCCACCCTCCCCTGGGGTAACCCCCACCTCCATCAAAACCTTGTAACAAATATTCACGGTCCAATAAAATCCATCCAAATATCGCCCATTTCCAAACATGTATTTTATATATCATTCTTCACCTCGAGTCTATCATCTCTCCGTAAGGAAGTGAGTATTCCTGGGAATGGACCGTGTAGGCCATTAAGACTTTGAAAGTTGATTGTTTTGGCAATGCTGTTTCTCTATAAATTGTCCTCCCGCTTCTGCTCACTTCATTCTGCACCGGTTCATACCAGACAAGTCTGCCCAGGTTTCTCTAAAACCATACCTTTTGCCATTTTAAGGGCATAATTATATTTTATTTTAATCATATACCAGAGTCTGTTTAGCCATTTCCCAGCCCCCTTGGGAGTTTTTAGTTCTTCGCTCTATCACTATAACTCTTTTTTTTTCTGCATGTGCTCCTTTTCTGTTGATTGTTAAGAGGATCTAAACCTACCAGTGGTTTTAGGCAGTTTATTGTATTTAGGGATCTGGTGTCAAATTGCTTTCTAGAGTGGTGACAGCTCCAACTACGGTCCATCCACGTGCCTGTTTCCCGACACCTCCGACATTTGTCAATTTCCCTTTTTGGTCACCTGTGCTAATCTGACAGGTAGGAGGAAAACCTTGAAGCTGTTCTAATGCACGTTTTTCGAATCATTAATGACTTGGAGCCTTCTCACACATAATAATAGCCGCCATTTATATAGTACCTACTAGACACAGGCGCTATGCTAAGTTCTTTGTAAATATTATCTCGGATGATCTTCACGACAACTATTATGATTCCCTTTGGGGGATGGTTATACATTGTATATGTATATATATATATATATATATATATATATATATATATATATATATATATATATTTAATCTTTCCTTATGAATCACGTTGGGAGAGACAAATCAGAACAATAGGGCAAAACCACAAGAAAAACAAAACAGAAGAAAAAGTGGGGGAAAAGTGAACAAAGCACGTGCTGATTTCTATTCAGTCTCTATAGTTCTCGGTCTGGACGCGGATGGCATTCTCCCTCCAAAGTTTATTGGGATTGCTTTGGCTCACTGAACCGCTGAGATGAATGAAGTCCGTCCAAGTTGATCATCCCCCAATCTCGCTGTTACTGTGTACAATGCATTCCTGGTTCTACTTGCTTTGCTCAGTACCAGTTCCTGTAAATCTTTCCAGGCCTTTCTGAAATCAACTTCTCATTTTTTGTAGCACATATTCCATTACTTTCCATGTACCACAACTTATTCAGCCATTCCCCAAATGATGGGCACCTACTCAATTTCCAATTCTTTGCCAGCACAAAAAGAACCGCTAGAAATATTTTGGCATATGTAGGTCCTTTCCCCTCTTTTATGATTTATTTGGGGTACAGAGCCAATAGTGAGACTGCTGGATCAAAGGGTATGCATGGTTTTCTAGCCCTTTGGGCACAATACCAAATTGCTCTCCGGAACGGTCGGGTCAGTTCACAACTCCATCAACAATGTATCAGTGTCCCAGTTTTCCCACATCCCCTCCAACATTTAGCATTCTCTTTTCCTCTTAACCAATCTGCGAAGTGTGAGGTGGTACCTCAGTATGATCTTAATTTGCATTCCTCTATTTAATAGGGACTTATGATTCCCATTTTACAGATAAGGAAAGTGAGGCAAAGAAGGGTAAAGTGATTTGCTTAAGGTCACACATTACTTGTCTGAGGCAAGATTTGAACTTCGTCCTATTCATTCCAAGTCCAACCCTAAACCACCCAGCTTGGATCTACCGGGTTTCTGGTTTGTGGCTCCAACACGAATGCGGCTACAAAGATTTGGGTGGTTATTGGGGTCTATCTCTTCATCACTAACCCCCTTCGGGCAGCGAATTTCCATTTTAAGCCTCCTTTGTAATCGGAGATCTTTCGGGATTAGCTGGAGGGGGAGGGGGACAACTTCCCTTCTCCCGGAAGGCGCAAATATTGGGAGAAGGGGCGGGCACTTAGTCCTAAAGCAGCCGAAGCACCCCTTCCGGGATTGTCCCCAGGGCTGGAAGAGTCCTTACAAAGCGTTTTCTCTAATCTGATTCTCCCATTAACAGCGGACCAACCTTTCTAAAGCGAAGCCAAGTTGGCAAATTGCATTATATATAATACATTATCTTCTTTTGGGACTCACAACCACCCAACCGGGAGGCTTACAAGTTTCCGGCAAACAGGAGACCAGAGGCAGAAAGTGACCCAGCCAAGATCACCCAGCAAATAGCAAGTAAGCCTCGAGCCTTTGTGAACCAGTTGGGGGCTCCACAAAAGAATCGGGAACGTTATGGTGAATTTGTCTTTCACGTGCTGCCCGCAGGCGGGCACACAGTCTCTTCTTAGACGGGTGGCTCTAGGAGTGGGGGCAGGTGGTGGGTCTTCTGCACGAAAAAGAAATGGAGTCACCTAAACTTTCCCGAATGGCTCTCATACTTTGGGAATCCCAAGGAGCAAAAACCCGGCTCCGGCCCTCAAAGGGTTTCCCTTCGGGTTTTATCTGTCCTTCCGGGCAGCCCATCGGCAGGGGAGACCGCTCCTTCCGGGGTCTCCCGCTGCCTTCGTGCACCACACTTAGTTTGGCATGCAGTAGGCGCTCAAACAAGGAGCGTGGGTCTGCAGTCCGGGCTGGAGGGGAAGGGTGCGCCACGTGGATCGGCCGGCTCGGCCGGACCTCAGGGGGAGGCGGGGTCGGAGCGGGCCGGTCACCTACGTGACCTTGGCCAAGATCCTCGCTCTCCCGGGGCCTCGGCGCTCAGCTCGGAGACTCAATGACCGAGCAGGGTTAACTGTGCTTCCGGGGCCACGCCTGCCCCGGGTTGGGGGGGGGGGCGCCTCGCTGTGCGGTCTGGGGTGACAGAAGGGCGGGGAACAGGATTGAGCTGGACTCTCAAGGAGTTTGGAGAGGTGGGTGGGGAAGTGCGGGGTGGGGATGGGGAAAGGAGAAGTGCGTGGTAGGGGCGGAGCGGGGCACTGTGCCTAGAGGAGCCCCGCGCTCTGGATAAGGCCTATTTAATAGCGGTCGGAGGGCGGCGACTACTCGGCATTCAGGGCGCCGGGCCCGGGGCTTGGGCGGAGCTTGCGCGCCGTCGCCGGAGCCCGGAGCCAAGAGGGCGAATTGGTTGGCCGATCGGCTAGTCAGTCGGGCAGCGGGGTGGGCGGGGCTAACTTCCTCCTCCTCCCTCCTCAGATCTCCTCCCACTCCCCCACGTTCCGCCCCCCGCCCCCTCTTGTCCTCCCCCCGCCCTTCTCCCCCCGCACCCCCCCACCCCCCCCGCTGGGCCGCTCGGGCTCGCGCGCTGGGAGCGGGTGCGGAAAGATGTCGGACGCGGCTGTGGCGGACACTCGGCGCCTTAACTCGAAGCCTCAGGACCTGACGGACGCCTACGGGCCGCCAAGCAACTTCTTGGAGATCGACATCTTCAACCCGCAGACAGTGGGCGTGGGTCGAGCGCGCTTCACCACATACGAGGTCCGGATGCGGGTAAGTGAGCGGGGCTCGGGGTGCGGGCCCGGGGAGGGGAGGGGGAGGGGGAGCGGCCCCGCGCGCGCCCGGCCCCGCGCGCGCGCACCTTCAGGGGCGGGGCGAGGAGGGGCCTCGAGACCGTCCTCCCTCCCCCGGCCCTGCCCTCCCCTCCCCTCTCCGGGCGCGAGCCGAAAGCCTCCAGCGGGCACGAGCATGGTCCCTGGGCGCCGCCCGCTGCGCGCACGCGATGGAGCCGGGGGAGGGGAAGAGGAGGGAGCCGGGGAGGGGGAGAGGGTTCGGGAAGGGGCGTCAGACAGAGCCTTCTAGCCGCATCTTTGTAACCCCGCCGATTCCCCCTCTCCTTGCCGGTCTCCCTAGTGATGGGCCCCTTGGGCCTGAGGCTTTGGGCCGAGTTGGGGCCCCCATTGGGAAGGCAGGAGAAAGCGAGTCCCCTGCAAGCACCCAAAGGTGGGGACTCAGAGTTTGGGAGAGCCCCGACGGCGTGGTGATGGGTGCCAGGGGCCGGGAGCGGCTCAGAAAGTTTGGGGCCACGCCATCTTTCTGCACCCATCTCCCAAAGGCCTTTGTCGGGCCTGAAGGCCTTTGCACACCTCAGTCTCCTCCCGGGGCCCACCAGTTAGGAGAAGGCTCTCTCCTGGGCCTTGTGGCCTGGAACCCTTCAGTTTCTACCTGGAAATGGGGCAGCAAGCAGGCCCCGAAGGGTTAAGGGACAGGCCCAAGCACACCCCTCCCCCCCCCCCCCCATTGGAAATCGATCCATTCCCTGGGCCCTCTCTCAGTCTGGAAGGAGGCAGACCACGTCCAAAGAGCCCAGCCCAGCACTCTGAGCTCCTCAGTGGTCTGGTCGGTCTTCCAAAGCCTTCCAGATCAATGCTCAGGGAAAGGAAGGGTGGAAGGGTAGACTAATGGAGTGCTACAGCCATTGAGAAGCACCCCTGCCAAGGGAAGTGTGAACATTAAGTTCCTCAACAGACCGAAAATAGATTGGATGCATTTTTCCTAGGGATGAGAAACAGCTTTGAGTGAGCCTGGGACACGGCCTTGTGAATTTGTGACTAGGACTTCTTTTTTTTTTTTTTTTTTTTTTTTCATCCTGTGATTTAGTGAGTGCTTTGATTCTCAAAAGAGAAGAGTATTTCAGGGATATGTTGTAAATAACTCTTTGTCCAGCCCTGGTTGGGAGGAGGAAACTCTCCCTTATGGAGTCTCCTTGACTAGACTTGGGAAAAACCAACACTAACAACTAAGCAGTGTGTAAAAGCTTACTATTCACTTTATTTTCATCAGTCCTTCCCACTCTTTGCAGCATGAGGGGCTTACAGTGTAAACTTTTATTCCAATTCTTGGTTTATAGAATGGTGATTTCTAGATTTTTGGGCTCATGGCTGCCAAAGCCCTTGTAATTTTGTAAATTCAATTTTATTTTTAGTTATTTTGTAGTTATAGATATTTATAGTCATAGTAACTATATTGACAGTTATTTTATTTTTAGTTGTTTTCAGTTCCAAATTCTCTCCCTCCACCCAGAGAGAAAACAAGAAAAATAAACCTTACAAAAATGTGTAGTCAAGCAAAATAAATGCCTGCATTAGCCACGTCCAAACAAAATCCGGCCCTCTGAGTCCCTCAGCTGTCCGTCTGGAGGGGGGCAGTGAGTTTCATCATGTGTCCCTTCTTTCATCGCTAGCTGGCCTCCATTATGGCGAGCAGAGTTTGGTCTCTACAGTATTGTTGTTACTGTATAACTTGTTCTCCAGGTTCCGCAAAGCCTTCCTCATTTCACTGAACTCTTGACTTTTTTGGAGGACTTATACTTTGCAAGGTATTTGATTTTAGGTGACTTTTAGGGCCCTTTGACAAAGAAAGGCAACTCCAAAAGCAGAGTTTTGCTCCTGCCTTCCTCTTAGTAAATAGCTGGATGTTTCTGCCTTCATTCCTCCTCTTTGGTCCGGGAAGGAACCTTAGATTTTAGTCCCGGAAAGGGCTTTTTATGAAATTTTATGCATAAGGAAGGCCAGAGAAATGGCAAGCCACATCCACTCAGGCCAAATCCAGTTTTCTATCTAGTCCTCTCTGATTCCTCTGAGGAGGAATTTCTTGGGGACCAGGCAGAGTCAGGAGAACCCCTGCAAAGCTTCCTGCCACGCACGAGTCCGCCCAGAACCCCGGTTGCTCTGGCTTGTACTTTAGGGAATGGAAGTTGTGGAAAGCCCATTCTCCCATGGATTTGGGTTTTGTGTCTCTCCTTGCCCTTGGCTTCTCTGGAGGACGTCCCTGCCCTGGGCAGCTGGCAGTTCCGAGTAGGAAGCATCCCTACTGAAACAAAACCCGGGAGTTGGTTTTTGACATCTGCTTGGTGGGGTAGTGACCCTTTCTTTAACAGGGAGGCCAGGCGATGTCATTTCTGAGGCAGAGGAAGCTCCCTGGTGACCGGCGTGATTCTCCTGCCGGCACCTCTTATGGCAGGGTAATATTCAGGAATCTGTGGGGATTTCTCGCTCATCCTCACCGAGAAGGTTCAGGAGAAGGATTTGACCGTGGCCCTGGCGCTCGCTCATTTGTCCTCAGAGCGTTCCTGGGGAGAAAAGGTGAAAATAGTGAAATAATGCTTTAGCCAAGCCTCCTTCCTACTCTGTGCCCTGGGCCCTGAGGTAGCACCTTCATGGCTCGAAGCTGGCCTGAGCTTCCATTTTGGATGACTCAGGAGAAGGCAGCCTTAAGCCTCCCGGATTCTAAAGCCCTTTTTTAGTAGCATGTCAGCTAAGAAGAAGGGGAGCCGTTCCAGCTATTGGGGGCTAGGAAAAAGGGATGGAAACGAACTCTTCTCACTTCCACAGTTGCTGGGAAACACAACTGCTCTCATGTAGCTATTCCTACTCTCTGCCTGTGACAGTCACCCAGCCGGGGGTGCCACAGTGCACAGAGAGAGGAAGGCCTGAATTCAGATGCAGACTCCGAATTGTGTGAATCTGGGCAAGTCACTTCATCTCTGGCTGCCTCAGTTTCCTCAACTCTTGCATGAGGCTAATAGCAGTGCCTCCTTCTTATGGTTGTGATAAAGATCAAATAAAATCACATTGCTAAAGTGTTAGCTTACTGTGCCAGCACACATAAGTGCTTAAGAAATGCTTATTTCCTTCCTTCAGCCATAGCCGTCCATTTACCTCAAGATCCCTGAGGGGCTTTTGAATGGTTCGGATCTCAGACCGAGCTGGTTGGTATTGGGGAACAACCTAGAGAAAACTCGTTTGCCGGGCCCTTATTTCTCATGAAGTTTTCAGAGCAGGGAAGAATCGTGGCTAAATTGTTATCGAGGGCATGGCGTCCTCAGTCAGGCAAGCTAGTTTTGAACGCCCGCTGTGTCTTCAGCAGTACTGTAAGTGTCGTCAAAGCTACCCAGGATTAGAGCTATGTTCTCCAGCATCTAGGGACTTACTGTGTTATTGGGGAGGTTACCACATGTCACAGCGGTGAAAGGGTTACAACACTGTATTGTACAAGGGTTCAATTGGTTGGCAGGGCCTAAATAGTGTCAGAATTAATTCCAAAGAACTCGACCAAGGAGTTTGAGGAGCCTAGGGCGGGGGCGGGGGGGTGGGTCTGGGGGAGATGGATTGGGAGAACATTGATGGGTGGCAGGGTTTGGGATAGGGTGGGGAGGGTGTAATGTTGTAGAGTTTGCATTCCTGTTCCATTCAGGGGATTTCTAAGGCAAGAGTAGGGTCCAAGTTGAGCAGGGACGAGGGTTAGCATTTCTGCTCTAGCGTCCCGAGACGGGCCAGGAACACAAATCTGACCAGACCCCATTCCTCTTAGAACCTGCCTGCGAGGTTGTAAGGGATGGGTGGGTCTGGACTGTCACTGAGAGGCTGTAAGGGACGGGCAGCTTTGGGCTGTCAGTTCCTTCCTCCTCCCCTCTTTCATTCCTCCTTTCCCTACAGACAAACCTACCCATCTTCAAGCTGAAGGAGTCATGTGTGCGGCGACGCTACAGTGACTTTGAGTGGCTAAAGAATGAACTGGAGCGGGACAGTAAGGTGTGGCCACCCCCCACCCCACCTCTGTGGGAAGCAAGCCCGGGAAGGGATTAGGAGGGGTGGGCACAGCCCGACAGCACCGCGGAATGCTTCAAGGGGGTCACATCAGATAGATCACCTTTAAAAGGGGCTGGGGGCCAGGCCCACATAGGCTCAAGAAGGGTCAGCTAAACACATGGATGTTAAATCTGAAACCGATTATTAAAGAAAAGTAAGCATGTTGGGGCCCACTCTCAGATGTTTTGACGTCCTACCATGCAGGGCAGCCCTGCCCTCCCACAGAAAGCCTTAGTGCCAGTGTCAGAACAAACCACGGGCCAGTATGGCTCGCTTGGGGCGCTTGTGTTCTTAGTTCTCCTGAGCTACTGCTTGGGGGACATGGGGGCTCTGCCCCAATCTGCTCTTTCCCATCCTCCAGTGGTTGATGTTTGGGGTCTGCCCACAGATTGTAGTGCCACCGCTGCCTGGGAAAGCCTTGAAGAGGCAGCTCCCCTTCCGAGGAGACGAAGGCATCTTTGAGGAGTCCTTCATCGAGGAGAGGAGGCAGGGCCTCGAACAGTTTATTAACAAGTGAGCTTGTTGGGATACAGGGGATCCCCGAGGTGTATTGGAGTTCTGGACCAGAGCTGTGGCTGTCCCCAAAGAATTCGGAGGCTTTGATAAATTCTAATTTGAGAGACCAAGTTTTATTGTAATTGTAACGTCAATTAAAGCAGGCTGAGTTCCAAGACAGGGAGATAGCAAAGAGCACAGAGCAAGGAGACAAATTTCTGGGGAAAACCGTTAGAGGTGCACTTGGGGAGTACAGAACAAAGAACAGAGCCGGGGGAATGACATCACGGGACCGGGGTTCGCACCATCGGTGGGAAGTTTGGTCGTGGGGGCTGACGACAACCCCCTTCCTTCTCTCACAAAAGTGAGAGACGCTCATTGTTCGGGTCCAGGTGCGAGATGGCAGCCGGACTCTTGGGCGACAAACCAGCTGCCCCCGGAGGCTAGCTTGCTGGAGTAAAAGTATCAGGCCCAGCTCCCTTTCTTTCACACACGTTCTCCAAGCTTGTGCCCCGTCACTCCTGAGAGCTACATTCCCAGGGGGACTTCATCATTTCCCAAGGCCAAATGGCCTGGGGTTTCTACTACCTACTGGGGGTCTGTGTTCTCAACTACTACTGGGGTCTCCACTCCATCATTCCCAAGGCCAGGTAGCCTGAGGTTATTACTCCATCATTCCTAAGGGCTGTCCCACATCGGGCTGGTGTCCTGAGGGCTCTGGCTGCTACTCTGCCATCCCCTTCCTCTGCCCCATCTTTTACAATGAGTCCTCTGTTATAGTGTTAGCTCTGGTGTAGGTCGAACTGACAGTGTGGTCATCTCATCCATGGGGAAGACTGAGCGCCATGTTCCAGGCTCTGTCATCCCTTGATCCTCTGCGGCTTAGCTATGTCTGTGCACCTGCTTCCCCCCACCTTGCCCCACGAGGAGCGAGGCTAGGCTGTAGCTGGTTCTGGTAAAGCAGAGGCTTCAGAGCCACTGGGGTCCATACCGCAGCCCAGGTGAGGCCCGGTGCTGGGCCCGGCCGCCTCTGCCCTGCTCTTGGTCTTTAACGCTCTTTCCGGTTCTCTCTGGCCTTAAACACTGACTTCGGCCGTCTCGGTTCCCTTACAGAATCGCCGGGCACCCATTGGCTCAGAATGAGCGCTGCCTACACATGTTCCTGCAGGAGGAGACGATCGACAGGAACTACGTCCCTGGGAAGGTGCGCCAATAGGAAAGCCCTCTGGCCACCTGCCTTCCGCCTTCCTGGCAAAATGACACTGATTTTTACACTAAGCCTCTCTCTCTCTTGATCTGCAGTGGCTGTCGTCCCCCGGCCTGTCTGTCTGCCATCGTTCTCCCTGGCACTTGGCCATACTGTGGGCACTCTTCTAAGATCCTCCTCTCTAAAGAGAGGTGGGAAGCTGCGGGCAGAGGTCCTGGGCTTTTAGGGGGAGGGGTCAGGAATTGGACTGAAAGGCACTTGTTTGGGCTTCCTCTTGGGCAACAAGGCTAGCCTGGGGGGCTGGTGCTTCAGTGGCACTAGGCCAAACAGGTCAGCGATGCTGTGAGTCTAAGGGAGGTTCCCCACTCCAAAGTTTAACCTGGAACTCTGAGCAGGGAGCACCCCTGCCCCTTCTACCTGCATGGAACCTTCCTTTTGCCCTGTAGTGGGATGGGAGACTCCCGTGGGCTCTCCCAATTTTCTCTCTTCCTCTCCCCACTTCTCTCTACATTTTCTTGGTTCCCTTTCCCACTCTTATGTTGCTATCTGGGGCAGTCATCAACCTGAAAGCCAAGCAGCCAGGCCCGTGGATTCGCTGGGCCTGTCGTTACTTAGGTGCCTCAGAGTCGCTAGAGACTTCTGGGGAAGCAGAGAGGTCCCCGCTGGCTTTCTGCCACTCTCAGGGCCCCTAGCTGCTTCCCGGGCCTGGCTGGCTTTTCACTGTCTGTCCTTAATTGAGCAGCGAGGGTCAGCAGCCCTTTTCCTGAACCTGGTAGAAGCGTGGGTTGCCTTGCACAGTTGGTGGCTCATGGGCGATGGTGCAGAGTGAGAACGGTTTCTCGTCTCCGAGACTCCCAGTGGCCAAAAAGGACACCCTCCTACTCTCCTTCCTCTCCGAAATCTCACGCCACTTTTTGTTCCCAAAGGGCAGAGCTACTTGAACGGATAATGTAGTCTGACTTCCAGCAAGCACTTTGAGCTGGTAAATGGGGCTGAGGGCAAAAACTTGTCATCCTCGCCCCCGCTTTGGTCACAGGGTCATTGAGCTTTCTGTACCTGGTTCTTCACGGACCACCGGTGGTTCCTCTAGAAGCTGGCCTGGGGCTGGGAGCTGGCTTGGGAGTTGCCCTAGCCTTTAGTACAAAGCAGCTTCCAGGAGCTACCCTGGGCACCGGGCTGAAATGCAGCCTGTTGTCTGGCCCCAGAGTAGGAAGCATCAATAGGAGGACCTTCCCTGGATCCCTTCAGAAACCTAGGCTCCCCATCATAGTAAGATGTCAAGGGAAGGGAGGGCTAGCCTGATCTGGGGAGGGAGGATTGGGTCCCGGCTTGGGATCGGGAGCTTGTCTGGAGTCCAAAGTGCCCCCAGGACAGAGGTCGGCTCTAGTTAGTGAGGCTGTGCCCAGGAGCAGCTCCCAGAGAGAGGCTCTGTTTCCTTTCCCACCTTGCTAATGTTGTTGTTGTTGTTGAACTATCTGCTTCCTTTTTTGAGCTGTAGCTTCTGGTCTGTATTTTTTAAGACATTCCTTCAGCATGCACCAGTGCTGAGAGTCTGATGCCCCATCTCTGCTGTGTATATATCCTACCTTGGGAGTTCCGAACTTCTGTCAGACGATGTCATATCCAACTTCTGTTCATATTAAACCACTGTGAAGCAAGCCTCTTTTGTCCTCCTTTTTTGTTTTGGGGCGCCTTAAAAGCAGGGAAACGCCTAGCAAGCCAGAGTTGGGGTTTGTAAACGCCACGCCCTGCCGACCCATCGACACATTCACCTGTCGGCGTCTGCAGTGGCATCTGCCGCCAGGAAGAGGAGGAAGCTCTCTTTATGGTGTGGACAATCCTTAGCAAATTGGGTTTTTTTTTTCCAGGGTGGGGTGGGGAGAAGAAAAATAAGGGATTTGTGCTAATCTACATAGTCCTGTGCTCTTTGCTTAATAGGCCTTTTTAAAAAATAGCTTTTTATTGACGGAACATAGGCATGGGTAATTTTTCAACATTGACCCTTGCAAACACTTCTGTTCCCACTTTTCCCCTCCTTCCCCCCACCCCCTCCCTTAGCTGGCAGGCAGTCCCATCCATGTTAAATATGTTATAGTATATGTTAAATCCAACATATGTGTACATATTTATACAGTTCTCTTGCTGCGCAAGAAAAATCAGATGCTTAATAGGCTTTTAACATAGTTGAGGGGGTTATTTTGGGGTTGGGAGGGATAGACAAGTAAGTAACGAGGCAGGTATTGCAACCTCAATGGGAGAGACTTCTATGAGTTCAAGCTGTCCAGCGAGGAATGGGCTGTCTCAGACTAGAATGAGGGTTTTAGGGCAAGGGGGGGATCTGAGCGGAGGCAGGATGACCGCTTCCAGAACATCCTTCATGTCCGTGAAGCACTAGGTGCTCCCTGAGGCTCATTCCATCCAGACAGCCTCACAGTTGAGTTGAGAATCAACTCATGAGTGAATTTAGATCGCTGATAAGCCTGAAATAGGGAGGTTTCATAGAGTCCTAAGTTCTGAGCTGGATAGGGCCCTGAAGCTCAGTGAGTCCATTCACAGTTGAGGACCACTCAAGTGGTAAGCATCTCAGCTAGAGTCTGAACCTGGAGCTTCTGGAGTCCAAGTGGAAGCTGTTTTTGCTGCGTTGCTATTCCTACAGCAGGAATCGGATATTGAAAAGAACCTTGAGATGAAGAGGCTGAAAGGCAACGCAGTTTAAAGGAAGAAGTAGAGAGACCTGAGTGCAAATCCTGCTCTGGTCTGTCCCGAGTAGACCACTTCCCCTTTCTGAGGATTGTTTTGGCCCTTCCGCACTGCGTAAATGTCAGTGGCGTCGTAGAGGGAAAGGACCCGCTAAAGATAAGACTGAGTAGTATCCGCAGTCACCCATGCTACTTTTGGCCAAGTCCCTAGAGAAGAGGCATTGTCACTTAACTTCTGGCCTAGTGATACGGCCCCCAGGCGAGTGGCAGTCGGCACCTGAAGCCTGTCTTCTGCTCTTCATTCCACTGGCCTCCTGAGAGCACGTTGCCTCTCTCACAACAACTCAGAGGCTTGTGGGATCGAATTAAGGTCTAGCATCGATACCATGTCATCTAAGTGCCAGCCGGCCCCTGTCACCCCGGGGTGAAGAAATGATCTGGTGCCGACAACCAAGGCAGTTGGCACTGGAAGGAAATAAGCAGTTATGAGATGTCGGTTAGATGCCCGAGACCCGGAGAGGATGGCTAGCCTTGTCCTTCCTGGGTCTAGGTGGGCTTGTCCAAGGGCTGGGGGGAGGAGGAAGAAGGAGAAGCTGAGCGCCATGGAGGATGCTAGCAGGTATTTGTTGGATTGTGGAGACATTTGGTCACATGACCAAAGACCCCGGCATCCCAAAGCTGCTCTTCTTCCTTTTCTCACTTTCTACTTCTGGGGCCCTTTCGGTCTCACTCCAGCCATTCTGGATCGTCTCCAAGGATCATTGACTCTGCCAGAAGGGGCCTTAGCGCCTTTCGGATTATCTCTTCCACTCTCGCTTTACAAATAAACTACTCATATCTCAGTTGAGCCCAAACCTAAATCCCTCCTCAGTCACTGGGCCCATGCCACCTTCCCCCTCCCTACTGTCATCACCAAAGCTTGCCATTCACTATATGATTAAAGCCAGCACTTATGGATCACTAGTAAGGTTTACAAAGCACTTGACACATGCTATCTCACCTGATCTTTACAGCCAAAGAGGTAGGTGCTTGTAGTTGAGGAAACTGAGGCAGAAGTAGAGTGACTTGCCCAGAGTCACGTGCAGGATTTGAATTCACATCTTCCTGACACCCAATTCACAATCTAGTAAGACTCTTTGCTCTCACATTGCGTCCCTCTTTCTTGTTTAATGCCTTACCTGAAGAAAGCCAATGTTGCTTTCATATATGGTTTTTTTTTTTTTTCCTTAAAGCTTTTTATTGACAAAACATATGCATGGGGAATTTGTCAACACTGACCCTTGCAAACACTTCTGTTCTGACTTTTCCCCTCCTTCCCTCCCCCCCGCCCCACGATGGCAGGTAGTCCAATACGTGATAAGATATATGTTAAATCCAATATATATTATACATATTTATACAGTTTTTACTGTATATTTATATACTGTAAATACTGAATATTTACACAGTTAATTAATACACATTATACTATTTATGCAGTTGTCTTCCTACACAAGAAAAATTGGATTTAGAAATAAGGTAAAAATAACCTGGGAAGGAAAACAAAAACGCAGACAATAACAGAAAGAGTGGAAATGTTATGTTGTGGTCCACACGATGAGTCAGTTTTTCATGCTCCTTGCTATTGGAAAGGGGCTGATGGCTAGAATAAAAAGAATTAGTTGCTTTGGAAGTGGGTTTTCCTCTAAAAATGGGAAGTGGGACCTGAGGAGATGTCTGGTGTTCTGGGATTTTGGAACGCTTCGAAGAAAATCATGTTATTGGCCATCTGTAAGTTGAACGCGGGTCTTGATGCTGATGAGGGCACCAAAAAGTGACCAAGTACTGACTGTAACTGTTCGGTCTATCCCCTGGAATTGATGCTCCTTTCCTGGTTTCACTTCACTTCATCTGCCCCTTTCCCAATGGTCAGGGTCACTTTGAAAGCCAGTTTGGGCACCGGCTCTGGCCTCTTTACCCAACTTAGTGTGGAAGTGGAAGTGGGGCTGGCTGCTCAGGTACCGCACTCTGTCTTGAGCATCTCTCTCTGGTACTACCCAAGAAACATTCGGGCCTCCCGGCCTGAATCCTGTCATCTCAACCTCCCTCAGCATCAATCTAGGGCTGTCTGCAGCTAGAAAATTACAGGAGCCAGCCTGGTATCCAGCCAACCCCGGGGGTAAGGCTGGAAGGAAACATCCGTGGCCCAAGCCTTTCTTGAGGTTCGCTACTCACGCTGAGCTCATAGAGCGGAACTGGCGGATGGGAGAGCTGTGCTTGACTTCAAAGATCAGGGCACCATGGGGTCGGCTTTCTGATCGGCTACTGGGATGTCTTTGATTCGTCCTTGAGGGCTATAGCAGGAAAGTACTAAGAACCAGAACTCGGTGCTCGGAGAGAAAGAACAGTGGAAGCTGGGAAGGGAATGAAAGAGGACATGGGGGGCTTCTGAGAGTACTGAGCTGGGACCCAGGCCATTTAGATTGTGGTTCTCTGTGTGCCTCAGTTTCCCCTTTCCTGTCTGAGATGTGCTCCTGGCCTTGATTTGAGTGGTAAGATGGACCAAGAAGAGATTAAAGGTCCGAGGGATCTAAGAAGTTAGTGGGCTCCTACGGGCCTGGGCCCCAGGGTGGGATGCCTCCTGCTGCACCCTTCATGCCACTCCGAAACACTGACTCCCGATTAGCTGCCTTCCCTGTCGAGCACTAACTTGGGGGCCAGACCACATCCTTGAAAGCAAAAGAGGCTGGTTGACCTGGAGAGAGACCCAACTTGTTGGCAGTGTACTAAAAGTCAGGAAAGCCATCATCTTTGCTCAGATAAGTTGGGGTGTGAACCCCAATGGTGGAAGCTGGAGGGGGCTTCCATTCTCCAATAAGATGGTGAGCATGGGCGGATTTGAATTACGACTGCTGGCCCCGGGCCTCGTGACTCGGGCCGTAGCTCCACCTAACCTCCGATAGGATATAAGCGGGACCCCAGCTGGGTTTGGAAAGTAGACCCTGAATCACCAGATCTGCCCCCTTGGGAGCAGCTGCACAGACAGACCTGCCTGCGCCAAGTGCCTCTGGTTGTTTGTATAAAAACAACCTGTCTCATGTATAAAGAACAATATGAGTCGATCCCCAATTGAGAAATGGTCAAAAGATAGGAACGAGCAGTTATATGATAAAGAGATCAAGGCTACGGTCATGAAAAAATGCTCTAAATGATCATTGATTACAGAAACACAAAGTCAAACAACTTTGAGCTGAGCCATCATCTTGTACCTATCAGATTGGTTAAAATGCTAGCAGGAGAAAATGGCAAATGTTGGAGGGGATGAGGGGAAAATGAGATGCCAATACATTATTAGTGGAACTGAGAACTGATCCAACCATTTTGGAGAGCAATCTAGAATTATACCCCAAGAGTTATCCAACATGGAAAAATAAAATACTATAGAATAAATAGAATGAAAAAATAAATAAAAATACTACAGAATAAAAAAATTTAAAAAGAAAACAAAGGATAAACAATAACAATATTTGTAGGAGAACACTCCCTAATTTTTTGCATAAATCATTGGTTTTTTTTACAGTGACCTATTAAATGTCTGCTTTGAACTAAAAAAAAATCTTTTTATGTCATGCTGTGTACGTGGTAAAGGCTTTTGTTGGGTTTTGGGTTTTGGTCTCTATATTTAAGTTCAAAATGAAATAAAAAGAAGAAAGAAAAAAATCAATCTTCCAGTTGAAGGCCTCAGTAGAACCAAATGAAACTTTGAAGGTTCTCCTTAGACAGTCGATGAGCATTGATTGTGCCTGGCACTGTATCCTCACACAATAGAAATAAATAGTGAGGCAAAACCAGTTCCTGCCCTCAAGGAGCTCCCAGTCTAATGGAGGAGACAACTTGCAACCAGCCGTGTACAAGCAAGACCAGGACACGCTAAAGCATCAAGGGAGGACGAGCACTAGCATGCTGGCAGATCAGGAAAGGCCCAAGGGGATTCCCCAGCTTGCCTTCCCAGAAGCCCAGGCTCTGCAAGATTCCACTACGGAGATGACTTTGTACAGTGATCCTTGAAGTCTGTGGCCTAATGTTCACTCAAAGTAAAGTGTTTGCCAGTGTTAGGGACCGGGCAGAGTCCAAACAAAAGGATTTCCTGTTGATGGAGAGAGTCAATTCTGTAGGCTTTAGGTTTGCAAAGTGCTAGGATCGGCTTCTCTCATTTGATCTTCTCAACAACACTGAGAGGTAGGGGCTATTATTATCCCCATTTTACTGATAGAGAAACTGAGGCTGAGAGGAATTAAGTGACTCGCTCAGGGTCACACAGCTAGCAAGTATCTGAGGCAGGATTTGAACTCCGGGCTCCCAGCAACTCACCAAGGAGGCTCACTGGCTCAGTGGCTAGAGTGCTGGGCTTGGAGTCAGAAACAACTACTCCAGTATCTTTGTCAAGAAAACCCCATGGACAGGATGGTCCACAGGTCATGACGAGTCAGACTGGACAGATCAGTCACAACAAAGTGATGTCACTTCTGCTCACTCTACAACTTTGTGGTAATAGACCTTTCTCAAGGAAATTCACAGCAGTGCAAAGGAGTGTTTTATCTGTTGGAATCAGCAAGATTCAAATTCAAAATCCGGCCTCGAGCGCATGTGACCCTGGGCAAATCATTGACTTCTGTGCCTCAGTTTCTTCAACTGCAAAATGAGAATTAAATTAAATGCTAAGCTACATAGTGGCTGGTACATAGTAGAGGCTTCTTTCTTTTTTATCATTTAAAAAATTTATTCATTTTTGATATTTTCTTTTTTTTTTCTCCCTCCATCCCTTCACCACTTCCCAAGATGGCAATCTATCTGATATAGGTTATATATACAGTCTTGTTGATAAGTCATGTTGTGAAAGAAGAATCAGAACAAAAGGGAAAAACCACAAGCAAGAAAAAACCACAAAAAAGCTCAAAACAGTTTGCTTCAATCTGCATTCAGACTCCCCGGTTCTTCCTCTGGATGTGGATGATATTTTCCATATCGATCTTTGGAATTGCCTTGGATCATTGTACTGCTGAGAAGAGCAAAGTCTATCAATATCCAATGTTGCTGTTGCTGTCTGTACAACGTTCTGGTTCTACTCACTTCACTCAGCATCAGTTCTTGTAAGTCCAGGCTTTTTGCAATCAGCCCACCCATCATTTCTTACAGAACATTAATATTCCATTCCATTTATATACCGTGATTTGTTTAGCCAGTGGCCAATTAATGGGTGTCCCCTCAGTTTCCAATTCTTTGCCACCACAAAGAGAGCTACATATAAAGATTTTTGTACACGCCGGGGGGGGGGGGGTCCTTTTCCCTTTTTTAGGATTTGTTTGGGATACAGACCTAGTAGAGGTATTGCTGGGTCAAAGGGTATACACAGTTTAATAGTCCTTTGGGCATAGTTCCAGACTGTTCCCCAGAACGGTTGGGTCAGTTCACAACTCCACCAGATATGCTTTACTGTCCCAGTTTTCCCATATCCCCTCCAACATTTATCATTTCTTTTCCTGTCATTTTAGCCAATCTGAGAGGTGTGAAGTGGTACCTCAGAGTTGTTTTAATTTGCCTTTCTCTAATCAATAGTGATGTAGAGCATTTTTTCATTTGGCTTTAATCTCATCTGAAAATTGTTATGCATTCAGACTCCATATTGTTTCTCTGGAAGTGATCAGCATTTTTCACCCAGAGTCCTTTGTAACTGTCTCGGATCAGGGTAGTGCTAAGAAGAGTCAATCGTCACGCCGGGATCTTTGCCAAGAAAATCCCAGATGTCATCACAAAGAGTTGAAGAACTGAAAAACGACTGAATGACAACGGTTATTTATATATTATATTCCTCTACCCCCTCCCCAATTAGAATGAGTACTCTTTGAGGACTTGGACCGTTCTTGCCTTTTTCGGTGCCCCCAGAACTTAGCACAGGGCCCTGCCCGTATGACAATTCATAGTCAAACTAGGCTATCAGTTCCCTTCCTTTGCAACACTCAACTTTCAGTCATTTGTAGCTTATTTAGGAAGTGGCTTATGTGCCAAGGGTAGAAGGAAAGAAAACCGATTAGAAGATCTTTGGAAAAAAGAGGGAGGAAGGGCTCAGGGTCACTAGGAACATAATGACTGGGAACATAAAGCTGAGGAGAAGTGTTAGATAGGAGAGGTAAAGTACAGTATCATGCATTTTTAAGAATGTTTTCTTTTTATTATGAACTTAATTATTTTTTATTAAAGCTTTTTATTTACAAAGTATATGCATAGATAATTTTTCCAACATTGACCCTTGCATAACCTTTTGTTGCAAATTTTCCCATCCTTCCCCCCCCCTTCCCCTAGGTGGCAAGTAGTCCAATATGTTAAAATACATGTTAGATCCAATATATGTATACATATTTATATGGTTATCTGGTTGCACAAGAAAAATCAGATCAAGAAGGAAGAAAAAGAAAAACTGAGAAAACAAAATGCAAGCAAATACTAGCAGAGAGAGTGAGAATGCTATGGTGTGGTCCATACTCTGTTCCCATGGTCCTCTCTCTGGGTGTGGATGGCTCTCTTCATCCACTGAGCAAGTAGAACTGTTTTGAATCATCTCACTGTTGAGGAGAGCCATGTCCATCAGAATGGATCATCATATAGTCTTCTTGTTGCCGTGTACAATGATCTCCTGGTTCTGCTCGCTTCCCTCAGCATCAGTTCTTTTAAGTCTCTTCAGGTCTCTCTGAAACCCTCCTGCTGGTCGTTTCTTACAGAACAATCCTATTCCATAACATTCATATACCACAATTTACTCAGCCATTCTCTAACTGAGGGGCAGCCACTCAGTTTCTAGTTTCTTGCCACTACAAAAAGGGCTGCCACAAACATTTTTGCCATGTGGGTCCCTTTCCTTCCCTTAAGATCTCTTTGAGATATAAATCCAGTAGTAACACTGCTGAATCAAAAGGTGTGCAGTTTGATAACTTTTTGAGCATAGTTCCAAATTGCTCTCCAGAAGGGTTGGATCTGATGAACTTAATTCTATATTCTATCTATATATATATATATATATATATAAAATGAACAAAAAGGGAGTTCTATGCAAAAACTTGACATTTTGAAGTTTGTATTAAATTGAACAAAGAGCAATGTTCTGTGTCTACTCTGTAATGTCTTTGCTTGCTTGGTTTATTTATTTTTTCCTATTTTACTGATGCTTTGCCTCTTTTTTCCTTCTCTTGTTCCCCACTAACTCACTCCCCTCACCGAGACAAGTGGCTTCCTTTAGAATAAGTCAAGATAGAATCATAAGTTAAGTTAGAATAAGTGAAGCAAAACAAATAGCGTCCATGTTGAAAATACAAGTTGTCTCATTATAAATAAATTGGAAGAGCATAGAATAGTTTACCTCTCAGACCTGTGGAAGAGGAAGGAATTTATGACCAAAGAAGAACTAGAGATCATTATTGATGACAAAATAGAGAATTTTGATTATATCAAATTGAAAAGATTTTGTACAAACAAAACTAATGCAGACAAGATTAGAAGGGAAGCAATAAACTGGGAAAATATTTTCCATTTAAGGGTTCTGATAAAGAACTCCAGGTTATCTCCTTGTCACGATGAGGTATTAAAGAAGGAATTTTGTTACTACTGTGTTACATATTTAACATACGGTGAAAAAACCAAGCATAACACAGAATCACGGTTCGTATAAGATCCTCTCTTCCCTTCCTTGCATTTTGAAATTTTCATGTTTGTTGATAGTTTTTTTTAAAGGAAATTAAAAAACCCAGTGGGGTGTTAGTATGCCTGTCCTCCTACTCCCCCTTTAACACTTGTCATTTTCAGCTTTTGCCATCTTTCCCGGAATGTTTTCAGCTGTATTTCTCTTATTCTGAGGGATGTGGGGCACCCTTTCATGTACTTGTTAAAAAGTTCTATTTCATCATTTAGAACTGCTTTTGCCCTTTCTCTGTCCGCCTACATATTCCAGATCCCAGGGAGAACGATTCTAGCTTGTTAAGTCATCTGATTAGCTTGGACGTCAGATCTCACTCAGAGATATTTGGTACAACTCCCCCCCCCCTTCTTCCCCCCACCCAGTTATCTGCTTCTAATTCTGTCTTGATTTTTGCTATTGAAACTTTTATCTCAAAGTACTTGAAATTGTCCATTTTCTCTTCAATGTCTGATTCTGTCACTTGTTTACCTGAGAATTCTCCCCTTTGCCATGCTTATAAAAGATGCTCCTGTTTCTTCTCCTCTTGTTTGTAATATGACCTTCTTGTGATATATGAGGTAAGATGGTTTAAAGAGTTCTTAGTCTATGGGTGATGAACTCGTTTTTTAAAAAAAATATTCAATTAGCATTCATTAAATGCTTCCTTTGTGCCAGGCCTTGTGCCAAGATCTGGGAATACAAAAGGAGGCAAGAGCCAGTTCCTACCTAGAGAAGCTCACGATCCAACAGGGGAGACACTAGGCAAATTACAAGCTATAGAATAGGATGAATAGGGGATCATCACCAGATGGCAGGCACCAGCACGAAGGGGGAAGCAGAAGGCTTTCTGTAGAAGAGGGTATTTTATCTGGGACTTGAAGGAAGCTGGAAGGGAAGGAGAAATCAGGAGGGAGAAAGTGGAAGAGTTTGGGGAAGGGGGGTAGAGAGACTCCTGGAAAATATTTGGATTAGGAAGATAAAATGACAGGAACAGCCCTATGTCACTGCATCACAGGATATCTGGAAAGCTAGTAAGGGGCCACATTAGAAAGGTTTTGATTTTTTAAAAATATGCTAGAGGATCTTCTATGTGTTCCCAGAGGTGTTAGGGAGCTACTGACTTGGTTGAATGGAGGAGGAGACAGTATAACATGGTCAGACCTGAGATTTAGGAAAATCAATTTGGGGGAAGCTAGGGAACTCAGTGGATAGAGATTGAGATCTGGCGTTGCTTGATTCTCTTTCTTCCTCCTTTTCCCCCTTATTTCCTTTCAGGTTCTTTTTTAATCTCCTCTCCCTCCAGATGAAGTTATTATTTTGTATAATTGGTGGTTTAGCATTAAATCTGTAAAGTCATTTAGTTATCATTTTTTATTTTATCGGTACAGCTCAACCATGAACAATTCACTTCTCTCCAATTATTTAAGTTTTCATTTCTTTCTGTAAAGAATGTTTTGCAGTTATATTGATATAGATCTTGAGTGTGTTTTTGGTAGGTTGATTCTCAAATATCTTTACCCATTTTGCAGATTTTTCTGAATGGAATCCCCACCCCCACCCCCATTGCTTCTTAACTAGGTTTTGTTAGTGTTCTTTAGAAAAACTGATCATTTTATTTCTTTCCATCGAAAGGAGATTTAAATTGAAAGGCCAGGTCCATGAAGTCTTCCTTGATTCCTCCCTCCTCACCCTTCCACCAGGCTGGAATAAATCATTTCCCAGTAACTTTAGTTTCTTAAGTTCCTCTCCCTCCAAATGAGGAAATCGAAGTAAATGACCAATCAGGTGCAATCCTTAGGGCATGCTCATTTTCTTAGCAATCTCAATGGTTCTCTCAACTCCAGTTAGCAAATTCCCTGTTAGCTATTCCTTCCCTGATATTTCACACTACTCATTCATCTAACGAATTATTCATAGAGTATTTGCTATGGGCCAAATACTAGAGCTACAAAGATGAATGCCACATGGCCCCTGGCCTGAAGGAGCTTTTGATCTGAGAGTAAGGGGAAGACTCAGGGTTTGAAGTATTAGGACCATTACTTGGCACTTTTTGTGTCCCTATTGGCTAGTATGAGGATACAAAGAAAGGCAGGATATGGGATTTGAAGGAGGCAGGGCAAGCCAGGAGACAGTAAAGAGGAGGGAAAAGGAAGGAGGGAATGGAGAGAAATAGCCTGGGGGTTCCAATCAGCACAAATTTATTGTCACCTAGGCACTTGTAAATTGTATGATTCTGATCCTGCCTTGGTTGAAGAGAAACAGATTCAGTGTGTTGAGTTTCCACCATTAAAAATAATCCAGTCCATGTTGGAAAAATTACCCATGCATATGCTATGTAAATAAAGAGCTTTAATAAAACAGATAGATAGGTGAACAAATAAATAAATAAGCAAGCAAACAGATAAATAAACAAACAAACAAACAAACAAATAAATAAATGGGATAGGACAAAGATAGGGTTGAAAAACTGGAAAAAAAAAATAATCCATTCCCTCCTTCTGGCCCCAGTCACCCTTGATGTGACTCTACCTCCTCCACTCCAGAATATCTTATCTTTGGTGGAAGTCCCAGAATATGTAATAAGTAGCTCTTTCTAAATGGAGTTTATATGTATCTCTCTAATGTAAACTCCTTCACTCCAAGGCTTTTCCTCGAATCATTCCAAGAGAGTTCAGGAGTTAGGTCTCCCCCAGCCTTTGTCCCTAACTATAATCCCAAAGTGAACCTTAATGCCAAAAGGGCTCCCTAGAGACGGAGGAGTGGAGAGGATAGGAGCCAGCTTCTTGGCTTAGTCTGATCCGACACAAAAGGAGGGAGGGGGTGCCTTTCTGTAACCCTTTGGTACAGAGAAATGATAGACCAGGAGTCTGGGAAGAGGCTTCATGTATTGGGGATACCCTAAAGGCTTTGGGACATGAGGAAAACCAGGGTTCATTCAAACCCCAGCAGCACTCATTAAAGCTCTAGCTGGGACGTCGAAACAGTTGAGACCCTGCCTCCCTTTATCCAGGCTGGCCCTGCCACCTGGAATGCCGCCCCCCTCCTTTCCTCTGCCTCTTAAAATTCCAGGCCCCCTCCGGGCCCAGAATCCTTCCATGAAGGCTTTGCGGCTCTCTCACCCTGTTGCTGCTCAACTGTCCTTTACCCTCGAATGACTTGGTGATTATCGTGCAGAGATTTTCTTCTCACTTCTCTGTGGACATATTAGAGCAAGGCTGGAGGGCTGGACTCTTGGGCTTTTTATGTTTGGAGCCCAGGAGCCTATCCCTGTGCCCGGTACGTGGGGAGGGCTAAGGACTGGGCCTGGCATCTCATGGACGAGCCCTAGAGGACTTTACCCTTTACCCACACAGGGTAGTACCTTCTCTCCAACTGACTTAGTTTTAAGACAGAGAGAAACTGGCCCAGAGTCCTAAAACCAGTAGGTGCTAGAGGCAGGCCGAGTACACTTAATGGATGAAAAACTGAGCTTAATAAGTATCCATTCTTGAATTACTTTGAATTGACCCACAGTCCCCGGCCTCCTGTGGCTTAAAGTCTAAAAGAGAAATAAGATGTAGCCATAGCTCCTATCCAGTAATGAAGGAAGGGAGCAAATCTACTTTAAAGCAAAACTGTATGACCCTGAGGAAGTCCCTTCACTTTATTGTGCCTCAATTTCCTCATCTGCAAAGTGGAAATGGGAATATTTACCCTAGCTACCTCTCTGGGCTATTGTTAGAAAAGAGAGTGCTCTGTGATGGGTGACGGAAGCTTCCTGGAGGAGGAAGCCCTTTGAATTGAGCTTTAAAAATGGGTATAATTTCTACCCTGTTTAACATGGTAGATTGGATTACTTGTCATCTAAGGGAAAGGGAAGGGGAGGGGAAATTGGAACACAGGGTTTTGCAAGGATTAATGTTGAAGGATTATCCACGCATATGTTTTTGAAAAATAAAAAGCTTTAAAATAAAATAAAACAAATAAAATAAAATTTTTTTAAATGAATAAATAAATCAATAAAAGATGGGTCTAGGGCAGTTGGGTGGTACAGTGGATAGAGTGCTGGCCTGGAGTCTGAAAGACTATTTTTCCTGAGTCCAAATCCAGCCTCAGACACGTCCTAGCTGTGTGACCCTAGGGAAGTCACTTCACCCTGTTAACTCAGTTTCCTCATCTGTGAAAAAGGAAATGGCCAACCAGTCCAATATCTCTTTCAAGAAAGCCCCAAACGGGGTCATGGTCAATCAGACGTGACTGAACAATAACAAAAGAATGCACGGACCAAAGGACAAGGCAATTTCAGGCAAAGGGGACCTGTGTGTGTGTGTGGGGAACAAAGACAGAGGTGTGCTTGCTTGTGAGGAAGGAAACCAGCATTTCTAAAGCTCTCAATCTGTGCTGAGCACTTTACAGATGTTGCTCTCATTTGATCCTCACCACAACCTCAGGAGGTGGGGGCTATTATTATCCTCATTTCACAGACTAGGAAACTGAGGCAGGCAGCGGTTGAGGAGGAAGGCAAATCTGCTCAGTTTTGGACATGGTGAGTTGGAAGTGCTGGGGGCCATTGAGGTAGAAATGGGAACCCAGAGCTCCAAAGTGGGGTTGGGGAGATAGTGAGTTGGGGAGAAGGAAAAAAAAAAGATTGTAGAAAAGACTAGCTGGGCAACCTTGAGGAGCCATGGCCCTCAGACAGGAGAAGCTCTGGGCCAGTCTTATTCTTTAGCAAGACTAGCAAGGTGGTGGGAATTGGGGTGCCCCCATGCCATAGAGTTGTGGGGAATCGCGTCATTCTCATACACAGTCCTCCTCAGTTCTTTGTAGGACAGACTGTGCATGTTTGCTGATGTTTGTTGAGCTCAGAATAATGGAAAAGGACATTTTGTTAGTGTCTCTCCTGAGTGGAGCTTTTAGGAAACTAGAGATTCTAAGAAGTGGAGGTGAGGCAAGAGATGGCGCCCCTGGGAGCATGGGGGCTCTTGGAAGGTTGGAGATTATCCATTTTGCATTTCATAACATTCTCTATTTCTTGTTTAGTTCCAAATTCTTCCTTCTGACATATCTGACAGGTAACCTACTCCTTGTTCTCCTACTGCACTTATTGTATCACTCTTTATGTTTAAATCAGGTACCCGTTTCAACCTTATCTCAGTATAGGGTATGAGCTGTTGGTCTGTGCCTGGTTTCCGCCATAATGTTTTCCAGTTTTCCCAGCAGTTCTTGTCAAATAGTTTTTAATCTTAGAAGTTGGAGTCTTTGGGTTTTATCAAACAGTAAATTATAGTCCCTGACCACCGTTATCTTGTATGTCTAATCTATTCTGCTGATCCACCACTCTCTTTCTTTCTTTTTTTTTTCTATGACAAGAACAGAAATTTAATCTGCCCCCCCCACCCCCCCCCACCCCACCCCCGCCATGGGGACATGCTCACTGATTCATTGAAATAGTGACCAGAGATGTAAAGGATTTACCCCCACTGAGTTTACTTTCTTCAGCACTCTTATTTTTTAGCCAGTACCAGATAATTTTGATGATTGCCGCTTTATAATATAGTTTGAAATCTGCTAAGTCTGAGGGCAGGGTTTGTCTTTTTTCCCCCCTCTTATTGTCAGCGCTTGTTGTTCAGTGGGGTTTTCTTGGCAGAGATATTGGAGTGCTAGGCCATTTCCTTTTCCAGCTCATTTTACAGATGAGGAGACTGAGGTGGACAGAGTTAAGTGACGTGCCCAAGGTCACACAGCTAGGAAATGTCCGAGACCAGATTTGGACTCATGAAAAGTCTTCTAGACTCCAGGTCTGGTGCTCTATCCAACGCAGTACTACCTAGCGGCCTCTGGGCAGTGAAGATATCGATTAGAGACTGCCATCTCAAGGAGGAGAGATAGAGATGGGGGGGGGGGGGGCTAGACATGTTTGTAGGCAGTGGAGAAGGAGCCAGTGGAAAGGGGGAGATTGAAGATAAATTGAGAGATCTGGCTAAGGTCAACACCTCTACACTCCCAAGTGATCCAATTCCCTCCCATTTCCTCCAGCAGGTCACCCTCCCCGTCATCCCGACTCTCTCAATTTATCTTTAATCTCCCTCTTTCCGGCTCCTCTCCCACTGCCTACAAACATGTCCACATGCTTGGCCAGGAGAAGGGCCACTCCTTCATGGGAGACTGAGGTGAAGAAGAAGAGAGAGTGGGGGATGCAAAACACCCCTAAGTCCAGCTTGAAACCAGAGTCAAATGTAACTGGAAAAGACCAAACCATAGAAATAAAGAGCCAATCAAAAATAATGTTAATACATGTATTGGACTACCTGCCATCTAAGGGGAAGGAGGGAGAAGGAAGGAAAAATTTGGAACAGAAAATTTTGCAAGGGTCATTGTTGAAAAATCACCCCTGCATAGGTTTTGTAAATTTGTATTTAATAATAAATTAATTAATAATAATTTAAAACAAACAAACAAATAAATAATGAGCTTTGATAAAATAAAAAGAGAAATAATAATGTTACTATATAGTTTGACCCCACTACTTACAGAACTTTCCTTTCTGGGTAGCAGTATGGATGAGGATGATCAGTTTGCCTTCCTCTTCTTTGCCTCTGCCTCAGGGCCTAGTGCGATGTTTGGTACTTACTTACCAGCCATTTAGGAACTGGTTTCGAATTCACCATGGGGATTCTACCATAGGAAGGTCTCCACTCTTGGATTCTGCTCTGGGTTCTCTCTGAGCTCTCCTTGAAGGGGACCCGGTGGCCCACTCCTTTCACCCTCACACCCCCCACAGAAGGGTTCATATCATCTCCGTCAGCAGGGAAGAGAGAACTGTCATTCTGAAATCTATCGGCCTAAATTCAAATCCTACTGCTGACACTTCATATGGGACTTTGGCCAAATCATCCCCCCCTCTCCGGGCCTCAGTTTCCTAATCCATAAAACAAAGGAGCTGGGCTACCTGACCTCTGTTGTCCCTTCTATCTCTGGATCTATAATCTGAGAAGGAGAAATTTAATAGTCTGCAGAGGAACTCGGGGGTTGTCAGATGAGAGGAACAGAGCTGGGGGCCAGTGTCCAGGACCAAGGAGACATCCTGTTACTTTCCCCCACTCCCTCTAAATTCCCTCTTAATCCTTGGAGTTTTGGTAGTTGTAGGGGTGGGTTAGAAACATCCTAGGGCGATGTGTGGGAGGGAATTAGGAGCAATCCCTCCTCCTGACCCAAGCCATTTGGAGAGAGTGGTTTGGCAGCTAACCCCGAAAAGGCTGGAGGAGCCATTAGTGCTCAATGGTTTCTCCCCACACCCCAGGAATCAAAGACCTCCTCCCAGAGGGGGATCCAGCCTGGAATTCCCCCTCTGCCTAGCCCACCTCCCAGCCTAGCCTTTCTCTTTTTTTCTCTGCCATCTGGTGAAGAAATCTATGGACTCCTCAGAAACAGGTGTTTAAATGAAGCAGAAAATCAAATCCAGAGGGATTGTAAAGGAATTCAGTTCTGTTGAAATAACAAAAAAAAATGATCAAGGTTATCCAAATATATTTTTTCAAGTTCAAGGACTCCAGGTTAAGAAGCTCTGCCTGTTTAGTTTCTCTCTGTCTGCCTTTCTCTGTACTTGTTACTCCCAGAGGTTCAATTATCATCTCCTACCCAGATGTTTTCCCAATCTAGGTTCATCCAGCTCTCAACTCTCTCCCAAAGCCAGTACCCAATCACCATCTACCTGCTAGACATCTCTATCTGCTCTCAGCTTCAGGTTTCCTCTAAACTTCTCCCTTTCTCCACTTATCTCCCTTCTAAACTTCTCTCTTTCTGTCCCAGGAGCCGCCATCCTTCTGGGCACTCAGGGTCAGAGCCGGAAATGCTAGCCAGGGTGTTGGCTAAGGGGTCTTCTGCAGTCTCTCCTTAATACTGTCTTAAGTACAACTAGATTGCTTGGACCCTTGGCCTTCCAAATGGCGTTCAAAGACAGAGAGAAAAGAACTGGAGATCAGCAGGAGGGAGAAGCAGCCGGACTTCATAGGCAGTAGTGGAGAGCACCTGGGCCAAGTCTAGCCTTTCAGCCTGACCTTGGCATTCCCTCTCAGCCCCCAGCCCCCCAAAAACAGCCCCACTCAAATGGCTACCTTTAGTTTGAAAGTACTGTAAAGACTCCTCAGTTTAGTATGGCGAGATTTTATCTTCTTGGGTCAAAGGTTACTGCAGATAGCTACCGCTGCCATTCATTAAAATTAATTAGTTAAAAATTAATTATTAATTAATTAAAAATTAAATTAAATGCTCGCTCCTTGGAAGGAAAGATCTGGCAAATCTGGCCAGCAGGCTGAAAAGCAGAAGCGGAGCTTTTCCAATGAAGGTCGCTATAATCCAAAGTATGGTTTTTCCAATGGCAACATATGGCCGTTGGAAGAGAGAGTTAGACTTTAAGGCAAGTTGAATGTTGCAGAATCCATGCTTCTGAACTCTCCGAACTTTGGAGAGTTCCTTGGACAGTGAGGAGATCAAATAAATCAGTACTTGGAGAGATTAATTCAGGCTGTTCACTAGAAGCTCAAATACTGAAGTTTTGACCACATAATGAGAAGTTGGGACTCATTGGGAAAGATCCCGATGTTGGGAAAGATTGAAGGCAAAAGGAGGAAGGGACGGCACAGGTGACATGGACAGATGGTGTCATGGAAACAATGAACTTGAGAATTGGAAACTGAGCAGCTGCCCATCAATTGGAGAAGGGCTGAATAATTATTGGTCTATGAATGTGATGGAATATTTTTGTTCCGTAAGAAACAACCAGCGGGATGAGTTCAGAGAGGCCTGGAGAGACTTACATGATTCTGAGTGAAGAGAACAGAACCAGGGGAACATTGGACACAGCAACAAGATTGTGATGATCAATTCTGATGGATGTGGCTCTTCAACAATGAGACAATTCAAGCCAATTCCAGTAGACTTGAGATGGGGAGAACCATCTGCATCCAGAGAAGGGACTGTGGGGACTGAATGTAGACGAAAGCAGAGTATTTTCACTTTGTTGTTATTGTTGTTTGCTTGCTTGTTTTTTTCTTTCTCGTTTTTTCTCCTTTGTGATCTGATTTTTCTTGTGCAGCATGATCAGTGTGGAAATATGGTTAGAAGAATTGCACGTGTTCGACATATTGGATTGCTTGGGGAGAGAGAAAAAAAATTGAAACGCAAGGTTTTGCAGGGATGAATGTTGAAAATGATCTTTGCGTGTGTTTTGAAAAATAAAAGGCTATTAAAAAAAATAATGAACTTAGACTTTGGGAGCAAGTGGAGGACAGAAGGGCCTGGTGTATTATGCTTCATGGGATCATGAGGAATTGGACATGACTGGATGACTGAACAAACTTCAGCTCCTTTCCGCAGCATGGAGTTCTCGCACCAGCCCCATGCGTGATCAAGTCTCCTATAGTACTTCTCCCTCCCCTTGGCCCTACTGCTCCCTTGTCAGCACCGCCCTGTGGTCTCTCCTTTATTGCTAAACTTCTTAAGCAAGTAGTTTATCCCACTTTTGGCTTTGCGATCTTGTCATGCTACCGTCCAATGTGAGCTTCCTTGTGTCCTGTTCTAGGTGAGAAGCCTTCCAGTCAGAACCGGAGGCTACAACCACCCAAGGGGGCCAGCCATGCTTCCTGGGAACTTCCTTCTTTAAGGCCAGACTCTCTTGACTTTGGCAGATCCACTTTAGAGGGAGGAACTGGGTAAGATTGAACCTGTTCCAGGTTTAGCTCCAGCGCTGAGGGCAAGGCAAAAAGGATTTTAGTAGGCCTCCAGCACATTTGGGTAACCTTCTCAGATGAACTTTTAGGAGCATGGAAAAGAGCTTAAAAAGATCCATGCACATGGATGGGTCACGCAGTCGGTACCATTGTGGGCAACTTCCCCAGTCTCTATGATCCATTGGAGTTTCCAGAAGGTACCTGAAGGTGGTGTCACAGTATCCAGAGCACGGGGGCCTGGAGCTCAAATGTAGCCTCAGATATGAACTGGTTGTGTGACCCTGGGTGAGGCACTGAACCTTCATCTGCCTCAGTTTCCTCAATTGTAAAATGGGGTTCATAATAACAATGGGGTTATTGTGAGGATCAAGTGATAGAATAATTGGGTTCTGTCAAGTGATTCTGTCAAGTGACAGAATAATTGAAGTGCTCAGCATATAGAAGATATAGAAATACTATTGTTGGTACATGATTCTGCATTCCCAAGTAGGGAATGGACATACGTTTAGGGCTGAAGGGAAGGGCGAGGCGCTAAGGCAGTAGAC
Organism: Antechinus flavipes; assembly: GCF_016432865.1. Classification (NCBI taxonomy): domain Eukaryota; kingdom Metazoa; phylum Chordata; class Mammalia; order Dasyuromorphia; family Dasyuridae; genus Antechinus; species Antechinus flavipes. Next base: position 82,966,350 of record NC_067404.1, read on the forward strand.
GTGTCGGTATTTTCCCTCCTCTAACTTTGTTTCCTTCTTTCGCTTGTCTCTTTGCTCCACTGACTCCAGGGACACAGAGTTAGATGTGGAGTAGGAAGGGGGAGTTTCCATTTCTGAACCTCAGTGGAGGAGCCCACATAGTTTCCCGGGGGCAAGGCCAGGATAGGCTTCCCTTCCCTCCTTCCCAGTTTTGTTTCCTCCTTCTCTTTTCTTCCAAGGATTAACAACCTGCTGGTTAGCCACCCCAGAGTCTCAGCACAGATGAGCAAGAAGAAAAGGACCATACGTAACTGCCACAGATCAGAGACGTGTGGGTACCCACCGACATCCATTTCTACTAGGTCTGTGTCTAGGATGTTCCCCGTCTAGCCACAGCTCACTAGCTGAAGGAAGTCTCTGTGGGCAAGTCCTTTACATAGGTCTTGGAAGTAAGGCTTTGAGGAAATGGTCATCGGCTTGAATGCCCTTATTGAAATTGAGATCCCTCCCCCAGTTGTGAGCTGGAGGTCAATGGATCCCGCTAATCCTGCTCCAGGTGGACCAGGCCAGGATCCCTTCTGCCTCCTGCCTAGAGCACTGTGGGGGATCTGCCTGCCTCTCCTCTCCCTGCTCTAGTCTATCCACCACAGATCTGCCAAAGAGATTCCCCTAAAGTGCAGGTGTCGTCCCCCCCCCCCTGCACTCTGCAATTCAATGACACTGACCTTGCTGTTCTGTCTCCTGACTCCAGGCATTTCCCCTGGCTGTCCCCAGACCTGGAATGCTCTCCCACCTCTAAGCTTCCTTGGCTCCCTTCAGATCTCAGCTCAAAGACCACTGAAAGAAGTTTTCCCAGCCTCCTCAGTCTTAGTGCCTTCTCTCCGAGCTTGCCTCCCATTTTCCCTATCACGTGTGTACCTGGTTGTTTGCTTCTTGGCTCCCTCATTAGTCTAGGAGCTCCCTGACGGCAGGAACTGCCTTTTTCCTTTCTTCCTATCTCCAGCCCTTAACACACTATTTAGTGGGTGCTTCTTGGCTTGACTTGACTAGACCTGTAGAGTTTGATGAGAATGATGGCTGGACAGCCATCCAGAACTGGCTGTTAGCAAAGTGGCCCTAGTAAGAGAGATTAGATAGCATCATTAAAGAAATGGCCAATTAGACTTTGCTTAATTATTAAAAACAAACAGTCCCTTCCCAATCAGGAGGTGATAATGAGAACAGAAACCTAGGTACTATTTGGCGGTAAACGTGGAGTAGTGGAAGCCATGCTGGATTAAGTAAGGCGCACACTGACAAATCACGTGATTCTGCACGAGTCCCTTAGCTTCTCTGTGACTCAGTTTCCTTATGTGTAAAATGGAAACAAAGATATTTGCACGACCTACTTGCCTACCAGGATTGCTGTGAAAATAGCATTTTGTGAACTCCAAAGCAAATGTAAGTTGTTATTATAGTACAAAATAACCAAACGAAGGTTAGCATATAATACAAGATGGACTCCGTGTTGCCCTGCCCGGCTCTTGCCTGCGTGTGCTCACTGGTATGGCAGAATAGAAAAGAGAAAGGATTCAGTTCTTAACTCAGCATCAGAAACACATAGATTCAAAGAAAGAGCCTTCTTCCATGACTCAACAGATGATCTTCCTCACTTGTTGTGGCCAGATCTACCTCCTGTGTGATGACTACCTCTCTGGGAATGAAATCTATTCCTGCCTCTCCCCTAGCCCAAAAGAAAGATCTCCACTCTGGCCCAGCCTCCCGGAACCTAGATTTTATGGCAATAAGTTTCCAAATGGTCCTTCCAGTCTCCCTTCCCGCTAAGCCACTGCTGGAGGCATGATGGCCAAATCACCCAGCAAACTCTGAGCAATCCCCTGCTAACAGTCTTCTGCACTTGGCAGGTAGGCCCTTTCCAGAGGCCCTTCTGCATTAAAAGAAGCTTCTCTCCCAGGAATAAGATGGTGGTTCTCCCTTTCTGCTCTGACAACGTCAGACTTCAGCTGGAATTGCTGTTTGGCTGCGGGTACCACTGTTTAAGGAGGGCACGGAGAAGTTGGACAAGGTTCAGTGGAGGACAAGCAGGCTGGTGAAGGCCTTCAGGCTAGGTCAAAGGAGGATCCCTGGAAGAAAAGGGTGTACTTAACCTGGAAAAGAGAAAATTGTTCTGGGGGGAGGGGGTGGGGTGTGTGTGTATATGTGTATGTGTGTGTGTATGTGGAATGAGAGCTATTCTGCAATGGAAGATGGATTGACCTTGTTCTGGCTGACTGGAGAAGGCAGAACCAGAAGCTTGGAGGCAGATTCAGGCTTGACTTTAGCAAGAACTGCCCACAGATGAGAGCTGGCTGAGAGTGGAGCGGGTCGGCTGCCTCTGGAGGTAATTGGCTCCCACTCGCTGGGAAGTTGGGCTAGTAATTTGCCACGTATGTTCCAGTGGGGGATTATTTTGGGGTAGGTGATGGAGTAGGTCAAAAATGAGGTCCCTTCCAATTCCCAGATTCCATTATCTTGTGATCTGGCCTCTTATCTACCTTTCCAGCCTTCTTATGTATTAATTACTTCCATTATATATTAGCCCAGTGCCTGGCCCATAGAAAATCTCCAATAAATGCTTTCTCCACCTAGCTCTTTCTCTTCAGCCTCTCTCCACTCCAGCCAAACTGAGGTAGTAGCTCTTGCCTATACTTGGCAGCCCATCCCCTGTCTCTGCCTTTGCCCAGACTGTTTGTTCCCTGGGCCTTGAATACACTCCCTCCTCACTTATTTCTCACAGAATTCCTGAGCTCAGGCCTTCGTTCCTTGAGCCTTTCCTGATCTCACTAGTTCTTAGAACCCTCCTATAGATTACCTTGCACTTACTTATTTAGGGGTTATATCCTTTCAGACTGTACCCTCTCCCCGGGTCAGAATGGAAGGTTCTTGGTGGCTGACGTGTTTCTCCAATCCTTCCCTCCTTCCCTTTGTATATCTAGAATTTCTATTTCCTTACCTGTCTTTGATATTTGGGACTTGGGAAATATTGGGTGTGAGAACTTCCTCCTTCTACAGCCCACATAGGAAATAAGGTAGCCTGAGTCACCTAGAGGTAAAGTGGCTTGCCACTAGTTGGTAAGTGAGAGCAAAGGGATTTGGCCCAGGTGTTCTGGACCCCAAGCCTAACCATCAGGTTGCTTTGGCTTAGTATGTGGTGAATACTTCCTGTTGAATGAAATGATGACGTATCAGAGCAGGGATTCAGCAGCAGCAGATGATGGATAGACCCTAGAGGGTATATATATAAAGGGGGGAGAATTATGAGAAAACATGGGGACTGATGAGATTAATTGCTCTTGGTGGTTTGGCACTCCCCCCCTGCCCATTGATGCCCTTTGGATTTCCATCATGGTTTCTGGAGATACTTCCTTTTCTTACTCTCCTATCCCCAAGGGAAGGAACCTTTGCATGAATAAGAGAAACAGTTGTGAACTAAAACCTCTCACCTAACAATTTCTTCTGGCCTGAGAGTTGCAGGATCCCGCCCCCACCCCCATCCCCACCACACACACACACACACACACACACACACACACACACCCTCTCTAGAAGAAGACATATTTTTTAAAAAACCAATTTTTGGCTTTAAAATGACTTTGAATAATTTTTAAAAATTCACATTCATCTTCTTTGCTTTTGAAGCTAAAGGGTCCAACCAATGTATACTTCATTTGGAACTAACCCTAACTCTTTTCCCAGCCCGAGTTTAGCTTAAGTCTCTCCTAGTTGGAGAATTGTACCATCCATTTCTTTTCACTCTAGACACAGGATTTTGTAATAATAATAATGATAATAATAATAATAATAATGTAGCCCTCTTCCAAGCCTGAGTTTAGTTTAAATCTCTAGTTGGGGAGTTGTACAATCCATTTCTTTTCACTCTATACAAAGGATTTAATAATAATAATAATGTAACTGTCTTCCCAGCTGAGTTTAGCTTAAGTCTCTCCTTGTTGGAGAGATGTATGATCCACTTCTTTTCACTCTAGAAACAGGATTTTATAATAATAATAATAATAATAATAAAATGAAATAAAAAGTCTATTAAATATGTTGGTTTGGGCCTGTCCTCAGTCACCAATTCTTCTTTCAAGATTTCAGTTATTTTGATTTAGGAGGAAACTGAGATTCCAATTGGGAAAGGGCCAGAAGCACAATTCAAATCCAGGTCCTCCAACTCCAAATCCAGAGCCTTTCCCCCCATACCACACCCCGCTTCTTTGGCTAAGTGCTAACTCTAAAGGTTGCCTAAGGAGTGATGTGGAAAAAGCAGTCCCAGAACATGTGAAGGAAGGTGGCCAGTTTGACCAGAATAGAGGAGTTTAGGTAGAGAAATATTAGGAGACAAAGTCAGCGGGAAGGAAGCTGGGGTCAGATCAGAGAGGGGCATTTAAATTTTGCTCTGTAGGCAATGGGGAGCCACTGAGGATGTTTGAATACAGAAAACGGCACCATGAAATAGGTTCTGGAATTTATGTCAGTATATAGGGGATGAGAGACTGCCTCAATCCATTCATGACCAAAAACTATGATCCTGGTGCAGTTCTCAAAAAAAGAGATGTTAGTTATCGATGAGCATAGGGAACAAACAACTCCAAATCATGAATAAGAGAAATGCAAATTCAAACAACTCTGAGGTTTCACCTCATATCCATCCATCAGCTTGGCAAATAGGACAAAAAGTCAGAATGGTTAACACGTGAGGGGCCGTGGGAGACAGCAGGCTAATTTTAGGTGGGGCTGTAAATTGATCCAAGCATTCAGAAAAAAATTTGGAAGCGTATCAGAAAAGTCGCTAAATTGTACAAACCCTTTGATGCTGATATACTACAATGAAATACGTGGCTAGTGGTGGATAGGAGATCAAGGCACAGAGAAAAGTTCCAGAGATATTTGGGGCAGTGTGTGTGTGTGTGTGTGTGTGTGTGTGTGTGTGTGTGAGACAGAGACAGAGACAGAGACACAGAGAGACAGAAACAGAGACAGAGAGACAGAGACAGAGACAGAGAAAAAGAGATAGAGAGACACAGAGAAAGAGAGACATGAAGAAAACAAGGAATCAGAAGCAAAGAAGGTATCATTCTGAGTGAGAAATAGTGAAATAAATTGTGGTATCTGAATATAAAGCAATAGTTTTGTTCTGTTAGAAGTGACGGGGTAGCATGATCTAGGGTAGGTCTCTAAGTGGCCTTGGGGTCAGGAAAACCTAGTTTCTCTGACATGTACTGTCCATGTGACCCTGGGTTAGTCACTTAACCTCTCCCAGACTCCCAGATTATTGCTAGTGTGCGCTGGTTGAGGAAGTTTCTTTGTTGGCAGGCCCCTATGCCAAAGAAATAAGTAAAAGATCTGGAAAAGTGAGAATGAATTGCTTACTGTGTGCTAGGCTAGTCGGACAAAATCGAGACGGTCCCTGTCATCGAGGACGCTACATTCTATGGGGGCTCAAGGAATCCAGCGAGTGCACAGATCACTGAAGGGAGAAAATATTAATGACAATTTCAGAAGGGTGAAAAAGGATCATTGCACGTGGGCAGTGAGGGGAACATCTATTCAGTGAGGAACTGGGAAGAACAGGAGTGAATGATGCTCCTAAGAAATTGGATGATAGGAGGAGAAGATGGTTTGCTCACCTGATAAAGGAGATGGATGACAGAGGGATAGACAGGGGGATCTGCCGTACCCTTGGGACATCAGAGGAAATCAAAGAAAACTTCTAGCTCGTTGGGTAGGTTCCTTGTATTAAATATATGAAGGATGCCCAGGATGGGCAGGCATGGATGAGTTGCAGTCTGCGTCACCGGCAGGAACGTCCAAATCAGCGAGATCATAGATCCGTGAGGGCGTCTGGGTATGACCCGGGAACCGGCACCAAAGCTGCCTCCAAAGTTTTAAGACTGTCTTTTCAGCAATGAGGTGATTCGGGCCAATTCCCATAGACTTGGGATGGAGAGGGCCATCTACATCCAGGGAGAGGACTGTGGGAAGTGAGTGTAGATCACAGCATGAGATTTTCACCTTTTATGTTTTGTTCACTTACTTGGATTTTCTCTCATTTCCCCCCCCCCCCCCCCGTTTTTCTTGTGCAGCGTGATAAATTGGAAATATGTTGAGAAGAATCACACATGTTTAACCTGTATTGAATTACTTGCAGTCTAGAGAGGGGGGCAGGAGGAGAGAGAGGGAGACAAATTTGAATACAAAGTTTTGCAATGGCGAATGTTGAAAACTATTTTTGCATGCATTTTGAAAAGTAAAAGGCTATTATATAAAAACAACAACAAAATTTTAAGGCTGGGTAAAGAGAAAGATTACGACAACAAAAAGAAGAATGTCAGAAAGGGGAGCCACTTTGGGAGGGATGAGTTCACTTTTAGAAGTGTTGAAGTTGAATTGACTACTGGGAGACACCTGGATAGAATGGCCAAGTGGTTGGAAAGACAGAACAAGGATATCGGAGAGAAGTCCGGCTGCAAAGAGATGATCACTGAAACAAAGGGACTAGATTGTCCTCCAAAGGAAAGTGTGTTGAGAAAGGAAATCAAAAGCCCAAGGACAGCTTTGAGGGATTCTTACATTTCAAGTTGGAGAAGAGGAAGGGCAGTAATCAAAAGAGACAATCAAAGAGATATCACAGAACTCAAAGGAGAATGTTTTCAGAAGGAAGGGTAAAACAGTGGTGCCAGAGGACAAAGGATGAAGTGGACTTTCTTCACCAGCCCTGAAATCTGGACAATCTGAGTTCAAATCTGCTCTTAGACACTTAACTCTTCCTAGCTGTGTGACCCTGGGCAAGTCATTTAGTCTCAATCGCCTCAGCAAAAATAATAATAATAATAATAATAATAATAAAGACCAAATGAACTTTCTTCCCCTTCACTGTGGGATTGGGCAGGAACCACAGGTAATGAATGAAAGTTGCAGATTCTGACTTGTTCAGGCCTCACGCTTTAGATTTTGTTTGATTTTTTTTTCTTATAAAAGAGGCTCCTTGTGAAAGTTTTTTTTTTTTTTTTGGAGGGGGGAGAGAAGAGTAAAGAACAAAAGACATCAATCAACCTTAAAAAAAGAGGGGGTCAGATAGTATGAATTCTATGGCAAAGTCAAAGAGCAAAGGCTACTCGGTTAATGGCCCTCTCCCTTCCAAAGGAGCCGGGCAATTCTATTTCATTGAGTTCAGTTTAGTTACCAGGAAAGGAAGCAAGAACCCAACTATAGAGATCCAACCACCTCCTTCCCACTGATTTCAATATACTGGTCACTGAATAGTGAAACAAAACCAAAAAATTAGGAGAAAAACACGCTTGCTGCCATAAGGGGAACTCATGGATGACTAATTTATTAGGAGCTCATTGAAGGAGTAAAATAAATATGCATGTGGGTAAAGAGGAAACTGGATATAATCTATTTCCAAACACTTTTGATTAAATTAGTACATCAAAAGCCATTACAAAGCAAATTGAATTACCACGGGATTGAGTCCCCGGATAGAGAATTGGCAGGCATGGCTCCCGAAAGCTGTGGGAGTTTGTACTGAGATGGCCAATAAAATGCTGAATGAACTGAGGAAGATCCCAATTAGTTCAAAGGAGGCTTAGAGATCAGCCACTCTACCTCTCTCATTCTGGAGATCAAGAAAGAGGATCAGAGAGGAGAAGAAGCTGGCTTGAAGCTCCCCAGGGAGTAAGTGGCAGAGCCAGGTCATCCAACAAGAGATCCTGAGCTCCTGTCACAGTACCAGTGTCCTTCAAGTAGTTCTGCTTATTAAATAAACTATGTTTAATGGAGCTAGAGACATTCCAGACAAGGGTCACTAAAGTAGTCTGGGGAAGAGAGAGGTTCTAGTATGAATGAGGACAGACAAAAAGAGGAAACTGCTTCAGTTCGGAAAGGCTGAGGAAAGATGGGATGAAATCTATGAAGGAAAAAAGGACACGAGCATGTGTTAAGTGCTTAGCACTGTGTTCAGTGCTGGAGATAGAATTATAACCCAAAAGAAAGACAGTCTGCCCTCAAGAAGCTTACAGGGGAGAAGACTACACACCAAAGGGAGCTGAAATTCGAGGAGGAACCTGATGGGGCAGGATTGGGAAGACCAGAGAAGGTTAAGAACAGGGGCTGAGAAGAAAAAGAAGCTTGAAAAGAGAATTATGAAGATGAATAAGTATATTCACTAAATTTGAGAATCTTATAATACCCAAATATGGGCAGAGGCTTTCATCAATCAGTATATCGTGTGCCAGGCTGGCATTTACTAGCATGGTTCATGAATTAAAAAGGAGAGAAGTCAAAGATTTCCAGAGGATATTGAAGTCACATGCTTCTTTATGATGAATGCATTCTTCAGAAACACTAAACTTGGGAAGCACCAAAAATGTCACAAGGAATAAAATCAGTGCTATTCTGAAGGAAATGACTTGGGAGCATTATGGGAGTCATTTCTGAATCAGCTGTCTTTGTGCAATCAGAATGTCGGCTTGTTAAAGTAAAGATCGATATCGAGACCCAAGAAGAAAGGCTAAAAATGAGATGTTATGGTCTGCAGTTGAGGCACCTCCAACCTGACCCGTTTAAACAAATGGTCACTGCAAATAAATAAATAAACAAATAAATAAAGGAAAAATAAATTTTAAAACATACATCATCACAGACTGTAACCATCTTCTAATATGTAATTCATACGTCATTGGTGGAGGGACTGGGGGAAAACAGGTGCAGCAGCAATGCACACGATTGAAGCTGTGGATTGGTTTCAATATTCTAGAAAATAGTTTGGAACTCTATTCCCAAGAACACCAAACAGTGCCTACCCTTTGACCCGAGAAAACCACTACTAGGCCGCTACCCCCAAAAAGATTAACAAAAAGAGTTTAAAAAGGACATCTAGTTCCAGTAGCTCGTTTTGTTGTGACAAAAAACTAAACTTAAGGAGGTGCTTATCTGTTGTGGAATGGCTGAATAAAGTATAGTGTATGAACCTAATGAGATAATATTGTGTCAATAGAAATGGCAAAAGGGATGGTTTCCCTGAAACCTGAGGAGACTTATTTTATTTGAACTGACATAGGTAGATCCAGGAGAACAATTCAAATACAATAAGATTATTGTCAAGATAAAACAATTTTGAAAGACTTAAGAACTCTAGTCCATGTCATTGCCAACTGCAATTCCAGAAGCGCAGGAAGCATCCTACTCACTTCCTGACGAGAAATCATGAACTCAAGAGACATATGGTACATTTTTGGACTTGACCAATAGGTGGATTTACTTTGCTTGATTGTGCATATGTGTTATAATGGTTTGGTTTTTCTTCTTTTTTAATTTGGAGGGCTGTAGAGAGCCGGAACTCAGAGAAAAGTATACTTGAAACAAAGATACTTACAACAGGGTGTTTACTCAGTGTGATTGATGAGATAATGGCTCTCTAGTTTACACATACTTAGTACTTAGTATAGTGGTATAATGGTTCTACAATTGACACATCTCAGTGTGCTGTAGTGATGTAATTGTACTAAGGTATATAAGAGCTGAGAGGACTTGAAATAAGCAGACTGGAGAGAGACTCAAGTGAGAGTGTACTCAAGTGAGAGTGTGCTCCAGCTCGATCCAGACTTCAGACTCCAGAGAGATCCTCAAGAAAGCTAGCCCGGACATTACAGAGGAAAGTAGTGATTGAGTTATTAAAAAAAAAAAAAGTCCGTGTTCCCACACAAAACCAATGTAGCCAAGATAAGCAAGGAAACAGAAAGTTGGGGGAAAAATGTTTACAGTCGGTGTTTCTGATAAAGGCCTCATTTCTAAAATAGAGAACTGACTCAAATTTATAAGAATACAAGTCAATCTCCAATTGATAAATGGTCAAAGGATATGAACAGACAATTTTCAGATGAAGAAATGCAAGCCATTTCTAGTCATATGAAAAAAATGCTGTCAATCACTATCGATGACAGAAATGCTAATTAAGACAACTCTGAGGTATCACTTCATACCTCCCAGATTGGCTAAGATGACTGGAAAAGAGAATGACAAATGTTGGAGTGTGGGAAATGCATTGTTAGTGGAGTTGTGAACATCCATTCTGGAGAGCAATTTGGAACCATCCCAAAGGGCTATCAAACTGTGCATTCACTTTGATCCAGCAGTGTCTCTCCTGGATTTGTATCCCAAAGAGATCATAAACGAGGGAAAGGACCCATGTGTGCAAAAATGTTTGTAGCAGCCATTTTGGAAGAGGCAAGGAACTGGAAATTGAATGGATGCCCATCAATTGAGGAATGGCTGAATAAGTGATGGTTTATGAATTATTGTTTTTTATTAAAGCTTTTTATTTTCAAAACATATGCATGGATCATTTTTCAACATTGACTCTTGCAAAACCTTGTGTTTCAAATTTTCCTTCCTTTCCCCTTACCCCCTCCAATGTAAGGCAAGTACTAGATGGCAAGTAATCCGATATATGTTAAAAAATGGATATATGTATCCATATTTATCCAATTCTCTTGTTGCACAAGAAAAATCAGATCAAAAAGAAAGAAATGAGAAAAAAATCAAAATGTAATCAAACAACAGTAAAAGAAGTGAAAATGCTGTGTTGTGGTCACCAGTCAATTCCCACAATCCTCTCTCTAGGTGCAGATGGCATAGGTGTGACCATGTCAACACCTCCAACTTCCCCTTTTTCCTTCATGGCTCAGTAAGTTCTAGTGGATCCTTCTTTTTGGCCTTCAAAGCTCTTCATGATCTAATTCTTTCATAATATTTCCCCCTTTCTCCTCTTTTTTCTCTCCTAGCTCTCTATGATTCATTGATACCGGCTTAATGGTGGTTCCTTGACCATTATGCTCCATCTTCCATTTCTGCCTCCTACAGCTAGAGTGTTCTGCCCTCGCTCCCCCTCTCAGGCTCCCTTAATTCAAGATAGTTCATATCCCATGTTCTGCAGAATTCATTTCCAGTCTCTCAGCTGCTACTGCCTTCCCTTTCCAGGAAACTTTCATCTATTACATATAGAGCTTGCGTGTACCTCCATGTCACATGTTGTCCCTCCCACCAGAATGGATGCTCCCTGAAGGAAGAGACTGTTTTTACCTTACTCTGCATCTCCAGCACTTGGCATGGTCCCCAGCTCAGGATAAAGGCTTAGTAAATGGTTGGAGACCGAGTAAGTGAAGAGGTACAGTTTTATGGATGAGCTTCTTTCTTTTGAACTTCACATAGAGAAATCCTAATTTTATTTGATATTAATTAGATTCAAAATGAAAAAAAAAGTGTAAATCAAGTACCACATTGAGGAGGACAAAAGGATGTAGAAATAAGAGATTCTGTTAGCTAAGGGCAACACCGGGCCAGAATATAAATTCTGGGTAAAATCTCATGGAAGACAATTGTGACAAGTCATAGGAAGAATTATCTTGTAAAATTTATAGGAGGCTTAGTGAGAGATCGGTAAAACTAGACCATTCTGGAGACGGTTAAGGATGAGACTAAAGGAGCAACATTGAGAAATGTTAAGCCCTGTTAAGATTTTTCTAATAAACTCTAGTGTATCGGCGACAAGGGGGCCGTCGCATTTGGACTCCAAAGCAAGCCTTTGATTAATTGTTGCGCGAGGAAGTAGAAATGGCATTGAAGAAAACAAATATGAGGGAAGCAATCGGGTTAAATCAGATCTACACTGAGAAGATCCATGTTGGAATTGATACACAATTTTGAGAACATCAAGGAATTGTTTCACAAGGTATCTGAGGGTGTGATATCAAATCCTGGAAAAAATAACCAAAATAGATGATTAGTTATTATGAATGTGAACACTAACAAATATGTTTATTTTCTTAAGCACAAGGCCATGCTTGGAGGAGGTTTGGGAGAAAGGACAGACTTGCCCAAAAGATAGGAATAAATGTAGATAAATGAATCGATAATGATGGTACAGTCAGAAATTAGAAAGAAGTTTAGAAAAGAGATAGATTCATAGTTGGTGAGAAAGTGATGAGTTGTTAAGGATAAGCAAGAGTGTTTGGTTTCATTTTTACCTTTTGAGGTTGATCTTGTCAGGGACCATCATGTTCTTAGCATGATGTTCTAGTTAAGTAGAAACTAGGTTGTCTTTGTATTTCTAGAGCCCAACATACTGTCTGGCACTCAATAGAGAGTCTCACCCATTGCGGACGATTCTGAGGGCTTTTTCTCTAACCATTGGTCTGTACTTCGTTGCTTATGCTGCATCATTGGTTTGTGTCTCTGCCTTTGTTTACAGGAGGGGGGACACTGGTTTTATTTTATTTTATTTTTTAAAATTATGATAACTTTTTATGGACAGAACCCATGCCAGGGTAATTTTTTACAACATTATCCCTTGCACTCGCTTCTGTTCCGATTTTTTCCCTCCCTCCCTCCACCTCCTCCCCCAGATGGCAAGCAGTCCTTTACATGTTAAATAGGTCACAGTATATCCTAGATACAATCTATGTGTGCAGAACTGAACGATTCTCTTGTTGCACAGGGAGAATTGGATTCAGAAGGTAAAAATAACCCTGGAAGAAAAACAAAAATGCAAACAGTTTACATTCATTTCCCAGTGTTCTTTCTTTGGGTGTAGCTACTTCTGTCCATCCTTGATCAATTGAACTGAGTTAGATCTTCTCTTTGTCAAAGAAATCCACTTCCATCAGAATACATCCTCATACAGTATTGTTGTTGAGGTATAGAATGATCTCCTGGTTCTGTTCATTTCCCTCAGCATCAGTTCCTGTAAGTCTCTCCAAGCCTCTCTGTATTCATCCTGCTGGTCATTTCTTACAGAACAATAATATTTCATACCATTTATATGCCACAATTTACCCAACCATTCTCCCATTGATGGGCACCCATTCATTTTCCAGCTTCTGGCCACTACAAACAGGGCTGCCACAAACATTTTGGCACATACGGGGGGACACTGGTTTTAGATGGAAACACAACTCCATTGAGAGGTAGTGGGGAGACCTAGGTACAGAAGAAACGAAGGAGGCTCAAAAGGGAGGGAGTGATTATGTGGAGGAGCAAATTTCCTATCCTTTTGCTGGTACTGTGAGTCATGTGGACTGAGTCCTTTGGGACTGACTCTGAGGAGATACTAGATAACATCCCTGTTTTTTCTTCTTGCAGGAGGGTAATGTTATAAGTCAGGAGGTCTCTACAGAAATGACCGTCCCCTGTTCTTTCTCCTTGTTGAGGGGCCCACCCAGGAAAATAAGAATCTAAGTTTAAAGGATTGTATAGGTCCTTGGAGAAAGGCCATGGGAGAGGGAAATGATGTCTTGACTCTATAGGCTAGGGGATGAGTCCTTTGCATTTGCAGATGAGTCACCTGAAACCTGAATGGAGTGGAACAGCACAGGGCCAAAACATATCTTTGGACCATCTCACTAGAGGCCTCCCTCCAAGTTAATATCGAGCCCTTGTCAGCTACTCTTTGGCTCCAGTAACTCACTCCATTCTGGCTCCACCTAAGAGTACCCGTCTCTAGACTATGTCTGTCCACCTCGTTTGCTAGTTGATTGGTGGTTCTTCATTCTCAGAGGATCAAAATGACATCACTGTGATAGAGATCAGACTGTGGCTGATCAGACAATATGAGTATAGAACACAAGTCGGACACAAATAGTGCCTACAAACATTTGGGGTGGCTTCTCTAAATATGTGCATTTCCCATCTCTTTTGAGCTACTACTATTCTGCTTTGCTAATAGAGAACAGCACCTTCTTTGGCTCAGGCTTGCCGTGCTAGGCCAGTATATCCTATGTCACAGAATAAATTTTAAAGTTGAGAGACCTTGAGAGTGTCCTTGTATCACTTCTTCTGACCACCATGTGAGTGCTGGTGAGTTTTTCATAAAAGAGCTGCTTTGGCAAGAGTATATTTGTCATTCAAACAATGTGACCAGCCCAATGGAGTTGTGCTCTCTGCACTAGTCGGAACATTTGGCGGTTTCATTTGAGAAAGGCCCTCAGTGACTGGTATCTCATCTTGCCATATGACCTTCCGAATCTTCCTAAGACAATCCAAATGGACGCGACTCAGTTTCCCGGCAAGGCGCTGTTGGACCGTCCACATTTCATGGGTGTACAACAATGAGATCAGCACAATGGCCCTGTAGACTTTCAGTTTGGTAGTGAGTCTAATACTACTCTCATCTCCCATTGTTTCCTTTGGAACCTCCCAGACACTGAGCTAGCTCCCACAATGAGCTAGCTCATTATCAATCTGGAAAATATATTGCCAAGGTAAGAGACTCTTATCCACAGCATGCACAATTTCTCCATTTGGTGCAACCGATGGTTCTACATATGGATGCTATGGTGCTGGCTGTAGGTGCTGATGGAGCACCTGTGTTTTCTTGGCATTAACCGTTAGACCAAAATTAACCCAAGCAGCCGAGACTCGATCCGTATTTGGTTGCAGCTCAGTCTCAGTGGCTGCACTGGGTACAGAACCATCTGCAAACAAAATGGTTACATACCAGTACCCCTTCCGCTTTAGTTTTGGCCTGTAGCCTTCTCAAGTTGAAGAACTGACCATCAGCACCGTCACTGACTTTGGTGCCGTGTTCGTGCTCATTGAAGGCATTTGACCGCATTTCTATCAGCCAAGTCAGCCACGTTCTCTGTAAAATAGTATTTTAGGCAATTGGATGTTTGGCAATCAAGCCACGTGGCCTGCCCATCGGAGTTGGGCTCTCTACGGTAGCCTTTAAAGGCTTGGGCAGTTGAGCTTGAGGAAGGCCCTCAGCGTCTGGTACCTTATTTTGCCAGGTGATCTCAAAAATCTTCCTAATACAATTCAAATGCAAACAGTTCTGTTTCCTGACATAGTACTGGCAGACTGTCCAGGTTTCACAAGCTACAACAGCTAGTGTGATAGCTTGGGGTACGCTTTGCTAGCTCTCTCTCTAGGTTTACTACCATCTCTGTTGCATTCTCCTGATCTACCAATCCAATGACTGCTGAAAAAATAGTGAGGTTAGTCTGGTCTGTCTCATGGATGCTGAAGCTCTTCTGGTTCTTGGGAAATCTGATTCTCTTTTGCCAGGAACTGACATTAGTTTCATTGGACCATGGTTTATATCATGAACTTCCTGATATTTTGGAGAATTGGGACAGTGCTTCTTTTGTACCTCCATTCTCTTTCAATGATCCGTCACATTGACCCATTCTTTCTGGACCCGGACCTGGAGTAGGGAAACCCAAGTTCAAATTCTGCCTCAGACACTAGCTCTGTGAAGTCAAGTGAGATAATAATGTCACCTATTCCTACTCCCTATGGGGTTATAGCGAGGATTAAATGAGATAATAATAAAGCACTCAGCACAGTGTCCGGCTCACAGTAAGGGCTCTATAAATGTTTGCTCTGACACTAATGATAATGACGGTGAAGTTCATCCAGACCTTGTACCTCAAGATCATTGAGGGCGTTCTGTGACTATCTTTTAATTTATCTGAACTTTTAGCCATTACACTATTATCCTTCTTCTCTATCACAAAGTCTGAGATACAGCGGTCATCTGCCACAGTTTTCCTTGAATAGGCAGCTCCTTCTTTTTGGTCAGAATCAGGTCCAGAATAACTGCAGGCCCGGCCACACCAGTTCCCCTCCAGATGTGCCCATTTCCCAGGATGGGATTTTTTTTTTTAATTTTGATTCCACCTAAAACTCATCCCAACAATTTGCCCAGCTCTCCCCCCATGCTCTCTGGAACACTTTACATTTTCAGATTCCCTTTCATCTTCCAGTTTTTCAACCAAAGCTCATCCAATGTCCTCCCTTGCACAGAAATCACATCCCTTATAATGTTCTTTACTGGAAGTAAGTCCTCCCACACTCCCTGACTCCCAGGGACAGAAGGAGGGGGAGACATCCTTCTTGCTCCCTATTGCCTCTTCCAGGACATTCCTCTATCACCAATTTTCAAAATAATGTATACCAAACGCTTAAAGCCTATAATAAGGTCCACTTTTATTATTTCTTAATGGCCTCTCTTGTTTTAAGGCCTGTGTACCCCATTCATGTTGATCTCATTCTTGTCTCTGCTACCTACCAACTTCCAGGGCTTTCTCTCAGCTAGCTATCTTCAGAGACCAGCCCACAGTCTTCCCCTACTTGTCCTCCCCTGACATCATCTCCAGGGACTTAATTATTCATTTTAATGAGCTCTCTAACAGCCTAGAAACAGGATTCTTCGAGCGGAACAATCTCTCTATCCCACTTCAGCCCCAAGCCAGCGGATTTCACAGGATGAAATCAACTGGATTTCTTAACATTCTCCAGATGTCTCACCATCTGGGCCTCCAGTGGTGGAGCAGTAAGAGAAAAATCAGATGGTAGGGGTTACCTAGGAATGAAGATTCATAGCCCAGGAATGGTAGGAGGTTAGAGAGATGGTAGGGTTTAGACCTCATTATCTCTACTTCCAAGATTTGTAACTTGTCCATTATACTCTGACCACCATCTCCTGGGTTTTTCAGAATTTTCTCTGGCTGTCCCCCATGCCTGGAGGCATCCATTTCCCCTCTCATCCCTACCTCCTGGCTTTTCTGGCTTCCTTCAAGGCTTAGCTGAAATGCTACCATCTACAAGGAGCCTTCCCTAGTGCTCTTTACCATTAGCTCCTTCTTTCTGAGACAACCTCCGACTTATCCCACATATATATAGTTTTTGATTTGCATGTTGTCTAGCTTGGTAGACTGTGAGCACCCTGAAGGCAAGAATTTAGGGATCTTGTTTTTGCCTTTCATTTCTCTCATTTTTTTCTCTCCCTTCCTTCCTGCCTGCCTGCCAGGCTTAACACAACACATAGTACTTAGTAGGTGCTTAGTAAGTGCTAATCAACTGACTGCCACCTTTCCTACTTTCTCTTTCACTTTAGTTTCCTTTATTCTTACTTTCAGCCTTGACACCTCTGCCCCTCACTTTGATTCCTAACCCGAAAATCCTCATCCCTGGGTAATTCCATTATCTGATTTCACTGCTTCTGCTCCAGGGCAGCTGGATGTCCCAGGAAGAAGCATGAAGTACAATTTATTTTGTCCACTACATATTTTTGGTGCCTGATCTCAGCTGGACCTCTGCTGCCACTTGAAAGTCTTCCTGTCTTATCAATTTCCTATCTCATTCCCCACAATTACCCTTTTCTTTAGCCCCCAATTCCATCTTTTAGCCCAGCTTTCACTTACTAAAACTGACTTAACCTTCATTGAGAAAAATCTGACAAGAACTTGCTCATCTCTTCTTCCTGAGATTGTATCATTCCCCATTCACTCCTCCTTCCCCCTAGTTCCCAGGATGGGATATCCCAACACCTCATCAAAGCGAATCCTTCTGCTTGAGCCCTCTATTTCATCACCTTCTGCCTCCTCCAGGACTTTGCTCAATCAGTTAGACCTCTTTTATTTAGTTTTAATCTCTTCCTCGGCACTGGCTCTTTCCTATCTGTCTTCAGATATACAGAGGTTTTCCCAATCTTTTAAAAAAAAAAAGGGGGGGGGCTTTTTGTCTTTCTGCCTCATCCAGCTATTACCTCATCTCTCTTTCTCCCTTTAATGACAAACAAAAGGGGGAAAAAAGGAAGGAAGGAATAAAGAAAGAAAGAAAGAAAGAAAAAGAAAAGAAAGAAAGAAAGATGTTGTCAGTTTTGCACAACTGGGCATAGGAGTCTAATTTTTTTTTTTTTTACCCCCCAGTGTTCTACGAACTGGACTTCAAGAAGAGTGTTTGCACCTTTCTAGTCTCCGAATTCCCACAGTAATCTTCAATCCTCATCCTTTTATATTTCTGCTGCTTTGACTGGTCTGGATCACCCCCCTCCCTCTGCATATTCAGTCGTCTTTTGGCTTCCCAGAGAATGCTCAGCTCGGATTCTCCTCCTCTCCCAGCACCTTCTCCATCTCTTTCACATCCTCTTCCTGACCCATTAAGATGGATATTTCCCCAGCCTTTGTCCCAGCTTTTCTTCTCTCTGCATTCTTTCCATTGACAATCTCAGTCATTTCCATAGTGATGCAAATGATTCCCAAATCATCACCTCTAGCTTCGCCAACTCTCCAGAGCTCCACTCCAGCAACTCCAAGTGCCTAAAGGACCTTTCCAGCTGGCTGCCTTTTCACTAGCACTTCAAACCTCTCCATGGCCCAAAATCCTCGCTGATTGTAAAGGGGATATGGGGGAGATAGGCTGCTTGCTTAGAACGAAGGGAAAAAGGAGAAATTGTAGGGAGGGACCCCAACTGGGCTGCTTGGGGATTTCTTCCCAAGGGAGAAGGAGAAAAGGAGTGACCTAATAGATCTTCCTGACTTCCCAATCCCTGTGACTTGGGAAATGATAATAGCTACCATTGATATAGTTCCTATTGTGTGCCAAGCACTGTGCTAAGTGCTTTTTAACAACTATCTAACCTCATCTGATTCTCACCACAAACCCTTCAAGGTAGGTGCTATCACCCCCATTTTATAATTGAGCAAAATGAGGCAAAGGTTACCTGATTTACTCAGGGTCACACAGCTAGGAAGTGTTTCCGATCTTCCTAATTCCAAACGCAGTGCTCTATCCACTTTGCCACAAGCTGCCTCTAAAACCGTGAGAAAACGTGTCTCATGGCATTCTTCTTTTCCAAGTCTGTCTTAGGCTGTGTTTTGTGCCTAGAATGTTTCATCCCTCCCCTCTCTACCTGCTTGAGCCCTACACGTTTTAAGCTGACTCAATGAAAACACTGAACCCAGTAACAAGATTCTGTGATGACCAACTCTCATGGACTTGGCTCTTTCCAAACAATGAGGTGATTCGAGCCAATTCCAATAGATTTGGGATGGAAAATGCCCTCTACATCCAGAGAGAGAACTGTGGAGACTGAATGGGGATTAAAGCAGAGCATATTCGCCTTTTTATTTGTTGTTTTTTTCTTTCTCATGGTCTCCCCCCCCCCCCCATTTGGGTCTGATTGTTCTTGAACAACATGACAATGATGGGAATACGTTTAAAAGGATTGCAGATATTTAATCTATATCAGATCGCTTGCTGTCTTGGGCAGGGAGGAGGTGAGGGAGGGAGAAAATTTTGGAACACAAAGTCTTACAAAAATAAATGTTGAAAACTACCTTTTCATGTATGTGGCAAAATCCAGAAACAGAAAAAAATAAAAGTAATAATGACATTGATTTCATCCAATATGAAATGCTAAAGAAACTCTGACTCAAATGCTGCTTCCTAAGGGAAACTTTCCCAGCAGTAGCCTTCTTTCCCTAGACCTAGAATAAGTCTTTGATCTGAATCGACAGTTTATTCATGTATTTATCACAGATAATTGAATAGTGCAGTTAACAGCCTGTGGCTCATCTCCCATTAGACACTGAGTTC
Organism: Antechinus flavipes; assembly: GCF_016432865.1. Lineage (NCBI taxonomy): Eukaryota > Metazoa > Chordata > Mammalia > Dasyuromorphia > Dasyuridae > Antechinus > Antechinus flavipes. The sequence goes on from NC_067404.1 coordinate 82,985,751, forward strand.
TCTTACCTTCCGGACACATTTGAGATTCTGGAAGGCCCAGCCCCGGGCTCTGGACACAATAGGTACTTAGCTGATTTTGAAACTAAATTGATCACTTTTTGCCTCCGGTCTCGGAGGAATACTAGTCTTAACTCCCTTCTATGAAGCCGAGGGCCGGGACTGGGTCCTAGTTCATCTTTCTTTCACCATTGCCTAACGACAGGGCTTTGCATGGAGCCGATACTTCACAATGATGTTTGTGGAAGTGGGTGGAAATGAAATAATGTGTGGTTTTGGAGGAAAAAAAAATGGGACAGGCTAGGTGGAGAAAAGGGGCAGGGTGGGTTTCCAGTGTGTAATCGAGGAAGTTTTGGGGGTGGGGATGATCAGAGGGAGGGGGAGGGCGGTTGGCCGGGAGCCTGGAATGCTGGGACTAGAAATTAAAATGGAATCTGGGGAAAACATTCTGTTGACCTAGGGTAGGAAGGGTGGGACCGGACAAACCAGGTAGGAGGCTCTTCCAGATAAGATCTGCTGGAGCGATAGACTGGCGGGAGGATTGCGGAGGTGGCCCGAACTCCGCGAGGTAGCCTTTGAGGGGCTCTGGGAGGTCAAACCTAAGTTCAAAGTTGAGGCCCTCAGGCCGGCCGGCTGAAGAGCCGCATGAAGAGCCTTAGCCTTGGAAGTCCGTGAGCCGGCCAAGCTCCAAGCTCCCTCGGGTCAAGTGGAACCATCTCTGCACCGTGGGGCCAGAGAGGCCCTGGCAGGAGAGGCGGCGGAGGCCCGGCCAGCCTCGGGGCCCCCCAAGGAGCTTTCTAAAACGGGGGAAGTGTGGAATTCCCTGTGGCAGGGACAGCACAGATCTGTGTACGAGCAGAGCGCAGAGCTCCCCGCGTGGGCGCGTGCGTGCTGGGCTGGGCGCCGAGAAGGAGAAGAGGAAACCTGCCCTTGGCTTCAAGGGGTTTCCATTCCCAGATTAAGCAATACCAGGTAAATGAATGCCCCCAGGAAGGACTTGGGACCGGAAGAGCTTGGGGGATGAGGGCCGCTTGGGGGATGAGGGCCGGATGGAGCCACCGAGGAGCTGGGCCAGGCCTCCGCACCCCCCACTGTTCAAGCCTGCCGGTGCTCCCTAGGTCACTGGGTGGGACATCGGCTCCCACATTCCCAACTGGAAGGGAGGGAAGGAGGGAAGTCCAACCCGAAACGGAGCCCCACCCACCCACCTGAAGGGATCTATCCAAATCCGCTCCAGGACGGAGCAGGGAAGCGAAGGCAGGTCTTCCTTGGGGCTCCAGACAGAGCTGCCTCTGTGGCCTCCGGGAATGCTGTTCTTTGTCCTTCCATTACTGTCCCTGCTTTGAAGTGGCTGGGGGACTGGACAAAGTGATTTTCAGGGGGAGCACTGGAAATGTTTCTATGGGAGAGAGTCATCTCCAGGGAGTCCCCGAAAGTCTCCTTCGGCAATTAGCTCGACTTAGACCCTCTCCTATAGGGGATGTACTAGAGTAGGCTGGGTGAAGATAGGGCTGGGGGCTGAAGGCCAATGACGTGAGAGGGGAGGGGTCGGGGACCCGAAGGCTTCGGCTCCAGCCCCCGCCCCTCATTGAACCGAGGCGCCAAAAGGATGAGTGATTTGCTCAACGGTCCCTACGGACAACTTGTCTAGCTGGCGGTGTGGGGATTCGAACTCGGAGCTGGTGAGTTCAAGTTGTTCGCGCCCCTGCCATTGCACCTGGTGGTCTGTGCGCTGAAAAGGGCTAGAAAGGACTGGGGGACGAGGGCTCCCCGGGATGTGATGTAGCCACGTTGTGGCGGGGGCGGGGGTTGGGGGGGCGTCTCTTTCACTTGGGGCTGCGTTTCTGGCCAGGGGAGGGACTGGCCAGGCCTAGCCTGCCCTGTGGGGCGCGGGGGCAGCCCCCCGAGTCCCAGAACCACCGGGAACCTCCCCGGCTCCGCGAACTAGACAGTGACGAAACGGCGGAAGGCTGTGTACCGCCGCCAGCGCGCCCCCCCTCCGCCCCCCCCAAGCTCGGCCCAGCCCAGCCCCCGCCTGCCCAGCCAGCCGGCTGGCCTTGGAGAGTGGGCAGCCGCCTCCAGCTTCAGCCCCAGCCCCTGCCCCCTCGGTCTCCTCCGCAAGGAACGCAGCAGGTTTGGCTAGCCTGGGGGCTGGGGCCGGGCCGGGCTGGGCTGGGGTGGGGAGGGGGGGGAATCCCATGACGCGACCGGCCCCGCCCCCCGGCCCTATATAAAGGGGTACTTGGCGCGCTCTGACCCCAAGCAGCTGGTCCGAAGCGGCGAGCGGCAGCATCCCGGAGCCACTGGCATCCCCAGGAGCAGGGAGCACCTGAAGCCGAGCCGAGCCAACTCATCCCGAGCCGGTCCTCCCCGGCGACCGAGTGAGCGGGCCAGCCTCGTCCCCTCCCAGCGAGAGTGCGTGCCCCCCCGAGGCTCTTGGGTGAGTGTGCCGGGAGGGGTGCTCGGGTGGGCTGCCCTGGTCTCCCCTGCCCAGCCCGCTTCCGCAGCCCCGACACGCGGTGCCCTTGCATCTCCCGGCCCAGGACCTGTTGCTGGCTGGCTCGAACCCCCACTCCCTTTGCTCGCCCCTGCATGGGGCTGCACGGGCTTCGACCTGGTCGTGAGGCTCAGTGGCCAAGAAGCCCCCCTCTCCCCCACTCCCTGCCCTTTCAGTATGGGCAGATACTGAGGCAGGTGGCTGGGGGAGGGGGGAGGGGTCTAGTAATGGACCATCTCCACATCTCGAGGGCTGGCAACTCCTGGCCAGTTCGGAGATGGGGAGGAGGGGCCGGCTTAGCTCTCATCTTCCCTTCCCCTTCCACTCAGTTTGGGACCACGCCCAACGTGCCCCCCTGCGGGCGTGGGGAGGGGCTGGGAACTAGCATCTTGCCCTAAAGGTGGACGAGAGCCCTGGGAGGCTGGAGTGTTGGCTTCTGGGATCAGCATAGGATAGGATCAGGAGAAGCCAGCTACCGGGCCGAAGGTGAGAATCAAAGCGATGGAGCCCAGGGACACAGGAAGCTCTCCCTGGGCCCCAATGACTCCCCTTGGCCCAGTGAAGCCGCCCCTCCCTCCAGGGTAGGGAGAGGGAATCAACTTTCCCCCTGGAGCTTCCATCGGAGACCTGTTAAGTTCTGGCTGAAAGGGGAGGAGAGGGGAGCCAGGGGAGGGGGAAGATTTCCAGGTCTTCGAGCTGCTGATGTGGAGGGAGCCTGGGGCTGGGAGTGTCGAGGCAGTTCTGCTCCTGGCCCAGGGAGGCTCTGTAGTTTTATCCTTCACTGGGGGGGCTGGGGGAGGGGGGAGAATTCTCTTCCATTCAGGTGTGGATGTTCTGGGGCTAGTCCTGGCCTTAGCCCTGGGGACTAGTTCCTTTGTAAAGCAAAATTGACTGCCCCATCCTTGAGCCTTCCCCCTCCGGCCCATTTCTCTCTATTCTATTCTCTTCTTTGACCAGCCCTCAGGCACCTGAAGGAAAGATGATTGGCCGGGCTCTGAGTCGCTTTGGGAAGATGCTTATCCGGAGAAGGGTGCTGGAGCCGGGCTTGGGGGAGAGTCGCTTTGCCCGCTGCCTGAGCACCCTGGATCTGGTAGCTCTGGGTGTGGGCAGCACCTTGGGTGCAGGGGTCTACGTGCTGGCCGGTGAGGTGGCTAAGGAGAAGGCCGGGCCGGCCATCGTCATCTGCTTTCTGGTGGCCGCCATGGCCTCCGTGCTGGCTGGGCTCTGCTATGCTGAGTTTGGGGCCCGGGTCCCCCGGGCTGGCTCAGCTTATCTTTACAGTTATGTCGCTGTTGGGGAGCTGTGGGCCTTTACCACTGGCTGGAACCTCATCCTTTCCTATGTCATCGGTGAGTTGGGAGAGAGTCTGGAAGGGCTTTGTGGGTGGGGAAGTTGGGTGGCAAGAGGAAGTTAGGGGAGAAAGTGTTCAGTCACACTAGTGGTGGTCCTCCTGACCTTTATCCCCGCCCCCCACAGGTACGGCCAGTGTGGCCAGGGCCTGGAGCTCTGCTTTTGACAACCTGATTGGGAACCACATTTCACTGACCCTCCGGGGAAGCGTCTCTCTGCATGTGCCACGGATCTTGGCAGAGTACCCAGACTTCTTTGCTCTTGGCCTTGTGCTGCTGCTCACTGGTGAGGAGAGGGGAGGGGGTGGACATACAAAAACTAAGGGAGGGGATGGCTCTCGGGGGGACAAGTCTGAAGACTGAGATGATTTGCAATTTCTCTGGGTCTTCAATTAATCCATTTCTCTCTCCCCCCCCCCCCTTCTCATAGGGTTGCTGGCCCTGGGAGCCAGTGAGTCAGCTTTGGTGACCAAGGTGTTCACAGGTGTGAACCTGGTGGTTCTGGGCTTCATCATTGTTGCTGGTTTCATCAAGGGTGACATCCACAACTGGCAGCTCACCGAAAAAGACTATCAACTGGCTGCTTCTACACCTAACGGCAATCGCAGGTGAGCAGCTCTGGGCTAAGGTGGGCACCTTAAGGGGGAACAGCAAGGCCTAGTGGGAAGAGCACTGGCCTTGGAGAGATCTGCTGGCTTCAGATCTTCTGGCTGATAGATTAGGGGTTGTTCCTTAACCCCTCTGGGTTGTGGAGAAGCTCAAGCAAGATAATGTTAGCAGTTATGGGTGGTCCTCCTCCTCCTTGTTCTCCTCCTCCTCATCTTTTCTCAATCACTGTCTGGCACAAGCTTATAGAACTCTGATAATGGTGAGTGGATAAGACTGAAGAGAATTGGGGTTGTGCCTCCATATTAGAATCATCCATTACCCAGCAGATTTGGCTGAACTACCGGAACTGAGGTGGTGGGGTGCTAAAGGGACTCTTGTTCTTCCCCTTGGTCCATTCACCTTTTTGACCCCTTTTCCACTTCAGCATCGGAAGTTTGGGCTCTGGGGGCTTCATGCCTTTTGGTGTAGGAGGCATCCTCCGTGGGGCAGCCACCTGCTTCTACGCATTTGTTGGTTTTGACTGCATCGCCACTACTGGTAACATGCTATCCTCTACTGTCTGGGGCCTGGGAGGGGCTTTTATTGATGTTGGATGGAATGGGAGGGTGGAAGGATCTTTACCTCATTTAAGCTTCTATTGGGGTTAGGGGAAAGACAATTTCTCCCTGACTCTGGAACTTCTGATTCTCCCCCCCAGGGGAGGAGGCAAAGGATCCTCAGCGTTCCATTCCTGTGGGCATCGTAGTCTCACTGTTGGTCTGCTTCGTGGCCTATTTTGGTGTTTCTTCTGCTCTTACTCTCATGATGCCATATTACCTGCTGCGACCCGAGAGCCCTTTGCCAGAGGCCTTTCATTTTGTGGGATGGGCTCCTGCCCGATACCTCGTGGCAGTTGGGTCCCTTTGTGCTCTTTCCACCAGGTCAGTGCTGAAACTGGTACTTTGCATCAGTCTGAGCCTTGGGAATAACACAGCCAGACAGAGCCCTTGTAGACCTACAAGAGAGAGAGCGAGAGCCCTGGCCTAGAGAGGCACTTGAGAGGGGACAGTCCGGTTCTTTATTCATGGTATAAGTTCTTGCTAGGTCGTTATGATGCCCTCACCCCCCAACTCTCCTATTTCCCCATCAGCCTTCTGGGCTCCATGTTCCCCATGCCTCGAGTGATCTATGCCATGGCAGAGGATGGCCTTCTGTTTCGGGCTTTCGCACGAGTGCACTCCCGGACACACACCCCACTCGTGGCCACCATCGCCTCGGGCATCATCGCAGGTGAAAGTCCCTTCTTCCCTCCTTCCCCTTCCCTCCTATCCCTGCCTCTCAAAGTCTTCCCTCCCCATTCTGAACCTGCCTCCCAACCCCCTCCCCTCCCCGATGCTGATGCCTTCCACCCCCAGTTGGGGGGATAATGCTGTTGCTTCAAGGCTCTCTTCCTCCTTCCCCCCCAGCCCTGATGGCCTTTCTTTTTGAGCTCTCCGATCTCGTGGACCTCATGTCAATCGGGACGCTGCTCGCCTATTCCCTGGTGGCCGTGTGTGTTCTCATCCTCAGGTGGGCCCCCTCCTCCACTGGGGGGTCTTGTTCTCCTGGCCCACCAAGAGGAAACCATGTGTTCTTCCAAATGCCATCCCGGCCCCAAGCCAAGGCTTGGCTAGGTGGAGGTTGGGGAAGGAGGATGGGGAGTGGGAGAGAGGAAATCCCAAAGAGTGGAGAGAGCAGAGTAGACGGGAGCTAGAGCGGCCTTCTTCCTTCCTTCAGGTACCAGCCTGATGAACTAGTGCAGCCAAAGGTGGATCAGGCTGTGGAACTGCAGTGGCCACAGGAGGATAAGGAGGAACCAGAGTCTGAGAATGAAGCCCTGACCTTTCGGAGGCTCCTCTGCCCATCCCACTCTACACCCACCCAGCTCTCCGGCCATATCGTCTATGCAACTGTGTCGATTCTTGGTGAGCCATGGAGTGGGGACCCCCGGGGGACAGAGGCCCAGATCATGGCTCCCTGCTTCAGTCTGATTTCTTCTCCTTGCCTCACCCTATAGCTGTGGTGATTACAGTCCTGTGCGTGGTGTTGGCTCACTGGTCAGAGGAGCTGTTGGCTGGGAAGCTTACCTGGGTTACTCTGAGCACCCTGCTCCTGGTGCTAGTCTTCGTGAGTACTGCAATCATTTGGAAGCAGCCTCAGAGCCAGTCTCATCTGCATTTCAAGGTAAGAGACTTCTTGCAACTTCTTCCAGCCACAGCGTGCCAAGACTGGCGTTCCTTTTTCACGTCGCTAATCTTGCTTTTCTCCCTGGCACTCTCAGTGGTCCTGAGAACTTTGGGCCTGGGCACATATCTGTTTCTCATTCCACTTTCCCTTCAGGTGCCCGCAGTACCTCTCCTCCCACTGCTGAGCATCTTTGTCAATGTTTATCTCATGATGCAAATGAAGGCTGGCACCTGGGCCCGGTTTGGGGTCTGGATGCTGCTTGGTAAGTCCATGAAGGGAGGGAAGGGGATGCCATTGGAGGACCTGACCTCCAAGCTTGCTTTATGTTCCTCTCAGATCTCTTTGAGTTCTTGGTGGAGAGAGAACCACCTTTTTTCCCCCCACCAGGATTTGCCATCTACTTCACCTACGGGATCCGGCACAGTCTGGAGGGTCAGAATGCCTCAGCGTCCCCGCCTCCACCTCCAATCGCACCCAAAACTAGGAATGTCATCAGCCCTAGTGCTCCTTCTATCTGATTCCGATAGGCTGGAGGTTCTGGCAGCACAACACTGGAGATTGCCTCTGTCTTTGTTCTTGTTCAACTCTAAATCATCTTGGATCGTAGGGGATGTAGGCTGCTATTGGGTCAGGTGGGTCAGGAGGCCCGGGATGTCTCTTCCTGGGTCCCTGGAAGGGGAGGGGGCTTCTTATACAGAGCTGTATTTATTGTGATTGAAGTATTGATCTTTTGCTTTTTTTAGTCTTGACTTTTTTTTTTGCTGTCTTGTCTACTTGGTGAGCTTTTGGAATTAAACAATGGAAATGAGAGCAGAAACTGTGTGTGTTCTCTGAGTTCTCCCCCTTCCCTTCCATCTTACCTCTCAGGCCGACCCGGAACTCGGCTCTCCCCAAACTTGGGAGGGAATTGGCTGTCCTTAGAGGTAGCAACTTGCTATGGGGGTTCTAGGTGTCTTAAGACCAAGGGCAAATAGAATGAGGAATATTCTCCAGACATAAGCACGGTGGGCTGAGGCCTTGGGGCCTTTTCAATTTGAAGGGGAGGGAGGAAAGGATGGCTCTTTTGTGACACGGGTCTCTGGTCCTTTCATCTCATTCTGCCCTGCTCCAAGGCTGTTCTGGCTGCCAGCTGGGGCACTGGTCAAGGATCTCTTCCCAGCACAGCTGAACAGGTTTTCCTGGTCTTAAGCCATATTGGAAGAGAGGTGGCTCTCAGCCTGGACTTGGGAAGGTTGGGAAGTTTAGCCAGATCTAAGGCTACTGACTCAAATTTCTTTTGGTTGTTCCCATTTTTTTCCAAGCACTTCTTCATCAGTAACTCTACATGTAATGCTCAGGTCTTCCTTCCCCATCACCATACCAGTTTATGCTAGGGAATGGCCAGACAATCCACGGCCCGCGTAGCATATGCACAGCAGCCTCTGGTGACGCAGGGGATAGAGTTCTGGGCCTGGTGTCGGGGGAACCGGCCTTCAAATTCAGACTCATCTACTGGACTAGACCATGGTATTCTACTACTATGTGATTCTGACAAGTCACTTGACCTCTGCTTGCTAGTTTTCTTGATTGTAAAATGAAGATTAAAAACGGCCCCTACTTCCCGAAGTTGTTGTAAAAGCATTTGTGCCTGGCATATAGTAGGTGCTATTAATTGCTCATTTGCTCCCCTTCTCTCCCCTTTTCTCTCTCGTTTCATCCAATACACACCCACTTTGTCTATACTTTCCCCTTCTATGGGTCCTTTCCAGTGATACCAGTTGAGTGCCTAGAAAATGTGGGACTTTGGAACTGTGTTTACAATCATTCCTGACCAAATGAGTCACCTAATTCCTGTGGAGAGTTTACCTGATCATAGATTTAGAGCAGAACCCTTAGAAGGCCTGAGTAGTACTAGCTCCTATCTGAAAGCTATGGGAAGCCTTTCAAGGTTAGAACCACTTCACAGGAGATCATTAGGGGGGGAGGTGATGTTTTGGGGGGCGTCTAGCACCCCCTCCTCAGCCCAGCTCCCTTCAGGATTTAGTTTGCAAACAATCAAAGGGATTGCCAAATGCTGCGTTCTGCAGTGCCAGTTCCCCAGGTCTTTCCCCCCTCACCTTGTAATCCTGAGTTAGGGGGTTCTCCAGGGCATAGAAAAGCTCTCAGGATCTTTTCTGCTCTTCTGGCCCCCCCCCCAAAATGCTGAGATGGTTCTTCTCCCCTGGGGGGGGGTGTGAGATCTATTTACCCCAGAGAAGTTCTAGCATGTCAGTCTGCATGACTGACTGATCCAAGGACTGTCCTTGTTCTATGAAGTGTCAGCCTTGGTCTCCGGGCACCCTTTCACAATTGAGTGTTGAGAAGAAGCTCTCTCCATAGTGGAAGGAGGAGAAGACTCATGCTCTGACCCCACAGTTTAAAGCCCTTTTCAAGCCTGGAAAAGTTGAATCCTCCCAAATCTAACTTCTTGTTACATGATCAAGGCCCTGCATCTTTTTAAAGCCTATATTTTATCTCTAAAATGTACACAACACCCACCTCTCAGGACCAGTGTCACTGCTTAGTCAAGAACACCGGCTACGTGCTGGATGCTGGGCTAAATGCTGGCTTTGATCACATTGATTTAAAGGGCTTCTAAACTGTCCTCAAGTGCTATATACATGTCAGGGCTTTTAATTCTCTCATGTGGCTCCCACACAAAAAAGTCTCAAGACTGCTCTCCTGCCAGTACCATACAGCTTCAGAGCAAGGCTTATTAACACTACCATCTCCCAAGGATCCCAATTACACACCGTGGTTGCAGATGCTCAGAGGTGTGGGATGGTTATAAAGCTGTAGCATATGTGTGCAAGAAGAAACCAGAGCTAGCCAAGCCAGGGAGCGGCGAGGTGGTGTAGAGGAGAGAGCACCATTTCTGAAGGCAGGAGCATCTGAGTTCAAAAAGGACACTTAACATTTCCCAGCTGTGTGACCCTGCCCAAATCACTTAACCCCAATTGCCTCAGCAAAATAAATACATACATATATATATATATATATATGATTATATGGTAATAGCCCCTACTGAGCCTTCCCTCAGGCCCAGCCCCAGAGCATTCCCTCAGACCCTCCCCTTCCTTCAGGGTTCCAGGTCCCTCAGCCCATACACACACACACACACACACACACACACACACACACACACACATATAATATATACATAGATATAACATATAACTATACAGATATACCCCTCCCTTCAGGCTCCGCTACCAAGCCTTCCCTTAGGCCCTGCCCTTCCTTCTGACTTCCCAGTCCCTCATCCCCCCTCTCTATACATATAATGTATATGTATATATATGACATGTAACCATATGTTTCATATATATAACTATATAGTTATATGCCCCTGTCCTCAGGCCAATAGAGCCTTCCCTTGGGCCCCCCATGGAGCATTCCCTTAGGCTCCCCATGGAGCCTTCCCTTAGGCCCTGCCCTTCCTTCTGACTTCCCAGTCCCTCATCCCCCCTCTCTCTATACATATAATGTATATGTATATATATGACATATAACCTTATGTTATATATATCTAACTATATAGTTATAAGCCCCTGTCCTCAGCCTCCATGGGGGGCCTTCCCTTAGGCTCCCCATGGAGCCTTCCCTTAGGCCCTGCCCTTCCTTCTGACTTCCCAGTCCCTCATCCCCCCTCTCTCTATACATATAATGTATATGTATATATATGACATATAACCTTATGTTATATATATCTAACTATATAGTTATAAGCCCCTGTCCTCAGCCTCCATGGGGGGCCTTCCCTTAGGCTCCCCATGGAGCCTTCCCTTAGGCCCTGCCCTTCCTTCTGACTTCCCAGTCCCTCATCCCCCCTCTATACATACACATAATGTATATATACATATGACATGTAACCATATGTTTTATATATATAACTATATAGTTATAAGCCCCTGTCCTCAGGCTCCCCATGGAGCCTTCCCTTAGGCTCTGCCTTTCCTTCAGACTTCCCAGTCCCTCATCCCCCCTCTCTCTATACATATAATGTATATAATGTATATATACATATGACATGTAAGTATATGTTACATATATAACTATATAGTTATAAGCCCCTGTCCTCAGGCTCCCCATGGAGCCTTCCCTTAGGCTCTGCCTTTCCTTCAGACTTCCCAGTCCCTCATCCCCCCTCTCTCTATACATATAATGTATATAATGTATATATACATATGACATGTAAGTATATGTTACATATATAACTATATAGTTATAAGCCCCTGTCCTCAGGCCCCCCATGGAGCCTTCCCTTAGGCCCTGCCCTTCCTTCAGGTTTCCCAGTCCCTCATCCCCCCTCTATACATACATATAATGTATATATACATATGACATGTAACCATATGTTTTATATATATAACTATATAGTTATAAGCCCCTGTCCTCAGGCTCCCCATAAAGCCTTCACTTAGGCTCTGCCTTTCCTTCAGACTTCCCAGTCCCTCATCCCCCCTCTCTCTATACATATAATGTATATAATGTATATATACATATGACATGTAAGTATATGTTACATATATAACTATATAGTTATAAGCCCCTGTCCTCAGGTCCCCCATGGAGCCCTCCCTTAGACCCTGCCCTTCCTTCAGGCTTCCCAGTCCCTCATCCCCCCTCTCTCTATACATATAATTATATAATGTATATATACATATGACATGTAAGTATATGTTACATATATAACTATATAGTTATAAGCCCCTGTCCTCAGGCTCCCCATGGAGCCTTCCCTTAGGCTCTGCCTTTCCTTCAGACTTCCCAGTCCCTCATCCCCCCTCTCTCTATACATATAATGTATATAATGTATATATACATATGACATGTAAGTATATGTTACATATATAACTATATAGTTATAAGCCCCTGTCCTCAGGCCCCCCATCCTTTAGGCTCCCCATGGAGCTTTTCCTCGGCTCCCCATGGAGGCTTCCCTTAAGCTCCCCATGGAGCCTTCCCTTAGGCCCTGCCCTTCCTTCTGACTTCCCAGTCCCTCATCCCCCCTCTCTCTATACATATAATGTATATGTATATATATGACATATAACCTTATGTTATATATATCTAACTATATAGTTATAAGCCCCTGTCCTCAGCCTCCATGGGGGGCCTTCCCTTAGGCTCCCCATGGAGCCTTCCCTTAGGCCCTGCCCTTCCTTCTGACTTCCCAGTCCCTCATCATCCCCCCTCTATACATACACATAATGTATATATACATATGACATGTAACCATATGTTTTATATATATAACTATATAGTTATAAGCCCCTGTCCTCAGGCTCCCCATGGAGCCTTCCCTTAGGCTCTGCCTTTCCTTCAGACTTCCCAGTCCCTCATCCCCCCTCTCTCTATACATATAATGTATATAATGTATATATACATATGACATGTAAGTATATGTTACATATATAACTATATAGTTATAAGCCCCTGTCCTCAGGCTCCCCATGGAGCCTTCCCTTAGGCTCTGCCTTTCCTTCAGACTTCCCAGTCCCTCATCCCCCCTCTCTCTATACATATAATGTATATAATGTATATATACATATGACATGTAAGTATATGTTACATATATAACTATATAGTTATAAGCCCCTGTCCTCAGGCCCCCCATCCTTTAGGCTCCCCATGGAGCTTTTCCTCGCTCCCCATGGAGGCTTCCCTTAAGCTCCCCATGGAGCCTTCCCTTAGGCCCTGCCCTTCCTTCTGACTTCCCAGTCCCTCATCCCCCCTCTCTCTATACATATAATGTATATGTATATATGTGACATATAACCTTATGTTATATATATCTAACTATATAGTTATAAGCCCCTGTCCTCAGCCTCCATGGGGGGCCTTCCCTTAGGCTCCTCATGGAGCCTTCCCTTAGGCCCTGTCCTTCCTTCTGACTTCCCAGTCCCTCATCCCCCCTCTATACATACACATAATGTATATATACATATGACATGTAACCTTATGTTATATATATAACTATATAGTTATAAGCCCCTGTCCTCAGGGCCCACATGGAGCCTTCCCTTAGGCTCCCCATGGAGCCTTCCCTTAGGCCCTGCCCTTCCTTCAGGCTTCCCAGTCCCTCATCCCCCCTCTATACATACATATAATGTATATATACATATGACATGTAACCATAAGTTTTATATATATAACTATATAGTTATAAGGCCCTGTCCTCAGGCCCCCCATCCTTTAGGCTCCCCATGGAGCTTTTCCTTGGCTCCCCATGGAGGCTTCCCTTAAGCTCCCCATGGAGCCTTCCCTTAGGCCCTGCCCTTCCTTCAGGCTTCCCAGTCCCTCATCCCCCCTCTATACATACACATAATGTATATATACATATGACATGTAACCTTATGTTATATATATAACTATATAGTTATAAGCCCCTGTCCTCAGGGCCCACATGG